>NW_015386853.1:187752-223440 GCF_001527695.2 Protobothrops mucrosquamatus | reverse complement strand
TGCCTAGCTTCACTTGCTGCTTCCTGTCTGTTAGAAAGCTTATGATCCACTTACAGGTGTGGTCAGGGCACAGCTAGCTGATTTAATTTAGTGAGAAGAATATCTGGAATGATGGTATTGAATGCTGAACTGAAATCTACAAAAAGGACCCTTGCATAGGTCTTTGGACATTCAGGATGTTGTAGAATGTAGTGCAGGGCCATATTAACAGCATCATTTGCTGATCTATTTGCTCGGTAGGCAAATTGCAAGGGGTCTAATGGCGAATCTGAGATGGTTTTCAGGTGGGCCAGCACTAACCTTTCAAAGGTTTTCATAACTACGAGAAATGAATTGCTGTGGAGAGTCATTGGCCATTACAGAAGGCAAGTAAGTCGACCCTGTTCTTTGCCCCTCCCTTCCTCTCCTCCCTCTCCCCCCGCATTAACCCCACTAGCAAGAGCAGCCTGGAGCCATTGCGGTTTCTCCCGTGGTTAAGGGCAGGTGCGCTGGTTATGGATGCAGAAGATGGATGCAGAAGACCTGTGTTAGTTGATAATCTGATTTCCAGTTTACATTAGATAAATTTCACAGTGCAATAAAGAGCACAGGGCAGAAAATTAATATTTCAAAGACCAAGGTAATTACCATGGTAAATGGAGTGAATGATTTCACATTAGACATAAATGGTTAAAAAGCTAGAGCAAAGAGATGAAGTTAAGTTCCTTGGTAATTTTTTTCCTAAAGATGAGGAAATGTATGGACTACAATTACAAAATTACAAATATTGGTAGAAAGGTAATCAGTGGCATATGGTTTCTTGGCAAGGGGAATGAATGAAGCAAAAACAAAGAAGCAAAAGCAGCTATATATAAGGTTGCTCCTTATATATAGGTATATCAGGAGAAACATAAACTGAATGAGGTAGGAATGGTGTAATTAAGAAATTATGTTGTAAAACAACCAGAATTAGGCCAAAGAATGGGTGGTGAGTAAATGTCGATTAAATACCAAATAAATAACCAATATAAATAAAGTACATTAAGGTGGTTTAGCCAGGTACGTAGAATGAATGTGGACAATAAATGACGGAATAATAACAGAAGGAGAAGACCAAGAAAGTCATGGTTGTATGGAATGGGTACACCTAAAAAAAACTAAGTGGGAAGTTAAAAGAACAAAGGGCAATGTGTGAAGCAATGTATGGATATGATGTCCCAGACTCACTGGGAATCAGGCAGCATTTAATAAAAACAATGATGATGATGATGATGATGATGATGATGATGATGATGGTGATGGTGGTGGAAAAGGATAGAAAGATGTGGAGAAATGTAATAAATGTCATACATATAAAGTATATTTAGCTATGTTTTTCTTATCTCATGCCTTTGGCTTTATTCCCTTTCTGCATAAAGTATAAATGTTGCTTTTCCCCCCTCCCCAAAGAATTACACAATGGGTACCTTGTGCATGTATGAATGTAATTTGAATGTCATAAGATATTACAACAATCCAACTTCTTTTTCGAGTGTCTTGGATTATCCCTCCAGCTACCAATCATAGGAGCTGTAGTTCAACAGATACACAAAGCAGTGGCTTGGGAAAAGCTGCATTAATTGATTGATTGATTGATGAGATTTATATGGCTGCCCATCTTATGAATTCTGGGTGGCTCACAATAACGATGATGATGATGATGATGATGATGATGATGATGATGATGATGATGATGATGATGATGATGATAATAATAATAATAATAATAATAATAATAATAATAATAATAATAATAATAATAATAATAATAATAAAGTTGGAAGGGACCTTGGAGGTCATCGAGTCCAACCCCCTGCCCAGGCAGGAACCCTACACCATTTCAGACATACGGCTGTCCAGTCTCTTCTTAAAAACTTCCAGTGTTGGAGCATTCACCACTTCTGGAGGCAGGTTGTTCCATTGATTAATTGTTCTAACTGTCAGGAAGTTTCTCCTTAGTTCTAAGTTGCTTCTCTCCTTGATCAGTTTCCACCCGTTGCTTCTCGTCCTGCCTTCAGGCGCCTTGGAGAATAGCTTGACTCCCTCTTCTTTGTGGCAGCCCCTGAGATATTGGAACACTGCTATCATGTCCCCCCTCGTCCTTCTCTTCATTAAACTAGCATACCCAATTCCAGCAACCGTTCCTTATATGTTTTAGCCTCCAGTCCCCTAATCATCTTTGTTGCTCTTCTCTATACTCTTTCTAGAGTCTCAGCATCTTTTTTACATCGTGGTGACCAAAACTGGATGCAGTATTCCAAGTGTGGCCTTACTAAGGCATTGTAAAGTGGTATTAATACTTCACGTGATCTTGATTCTNTTACTTTTTTCACCATTGAATTTCATTTTGTTAGATAGCGCCCAGTGTTCAAGTCTGTCCAGATCCTCCTGTATCCTAAGCCTGTCTTCTGGAGTGTTGGCTATTCCTGCCAGCTTGGTGTCATCTGCAAATTTGATGAGTTCCCCATCTATCCCCTCGTCCAGATCGTTGATGAAGATGTTGAAGAGCACTGGGCCCATAAAAAAAAACATCTAAAGAAACAACTCCTTGAGCCCTAAGCCAATGCATAATCAATCACAATCATTGGGGCTAGACTGAAACTATCCCAACACCTGGGGAAAAGCTAGTTTTTAAAGGCGTTTTAGAAGGTTAGAATGGATAAAGGTAAATACTGCTATTTCTCTTCATCTCTAGTGCATCTAGGAAAAATAAATAAATTCTTGAAATAAGAGGAATTCCATTAGGAAGATTGAGGAATTTGTAAATCATAGTTTAGAACAGGGCTTTTCAACCAGCGGTACGGGTACCACCTGTGGTACATTGGCACCTGGCAGGTGGTACGCGACCATCTTAGAAAAGTTGTAGCGGGGGAGGGGAATGAGCTGAACCGGTGGCAGCACCGCACAAGCTGAGTGAGAGACGACTGGAGCTGCAGGGCTGTCAGGGCTCAGTGGAAGTGCCAGGATCAGCGCCAGGCTCCAGCTGGAGCTCAGCGCTGATCCTGGCGCTTCTGCTGAGCCCAGAAGAAGCGCCGATCAGCTGGAATGTTGCAGCATCTCCAGGGTCTTGTGATTTACGTTCAGATGCTTGGCAACTGATTCATATTTGTGATGGTCACAGTGAAGTGACCAAAACCTGCTGCAACCACTCAGCAGATGGTGGGAATAAAAACCAAACACCCCCCACCCCGCCCCTGCTGCCAATCCTCAACAGAAATGCTCACAACAATGAAAACCTCAGACAGGAGGAAGAGCACCACCGGGTGGGCAGGCAGGTGTCTTGCTTGGCTGTGGCTTGGGGGACACTTTTTTCAGTGCCATTGTAACTTCGAACAGTCACTAAGCGAACTGTTGTAAGTCGAGGACTACCTGTACTTATCACTTTTTTCCTTTTCGGGGGGGTCATCAAGTTTTTGACACCTTGCTAGGCAACTGATGGTACTCAGATGTTGCCATATCCTAAAAGTGGTACAATGGATTAAAAGGTTGAAAAGCCCTGGTTTAGAATAGCTGCTTGAATGTGAATGTATTTCCATACAGGCTTGCCTACAACTGTTTCACATTTAACACTTCCTCATTATCTTTGCAAAATCTGCAAAATCTGAAATGACTTAGAGGGGCATAGGGCTAGCAGGAGAAATGAAAGGTATTACATAAGTTTAAAACTACTGCTCATACCATGACATCTTTCACTTTGATATATTCATTTGTTCATGAGAAAGTTTCCCATTATGTCAGGAATAAATTGATGCAATAAAGTACAACGTTATCTCTAAATCTCAGCTAGTCACTTTGAGACTCAAAATGTACATCAGAGTCCTTTATTTTTGTGAGAATCAATGTATGGTACAAAGTGTTGTCATCTCATCCGTATAGATATTTACACATTCAAACCTTAAGTGTTTCAAGGAAGAATATTTAGCTTTTTTTCAAAACCATTTTAATTGTGACTTAATATGTAGAAAATATCTACCCATTCTGATTATATGAATGGTTTTTGAAAGCTTTGAACAATGCCTGGAAGGCTGTAAGTTTGTAGTATGTGACAGTTCTAAACAGAAAATAGTTTTGTTGTTTATTGGCTGGTGTGTTGTACTGACTCAAGTGTAAAACAGATTTTAAACTGAAACACATGCTTCGTCTATTTAACTCAAAAGGCATGGATTGTGTATTGTTCTTTGCTCTCTTTCCATCTGAAATATGACACGGTAGAACCTGAATATTCTTTTCATTTAACAGGAAACCTATTAGCTCTAATTGCTTTAAAAACCTAGATAATCCAGTTAAATTAAAATTTGAAGAAAAGTGGCCACGACCGGCCTTTTTCCCCCCCACATGCATGATTTAACTTCTGAGTTTTAAAAACATTAAGTTAGAAATCAGATGGGGATGGGGGTAGATTTTAAGTTGCAAGGTCTTTATTGGAAACAGGAAGTTTTCCTTTATGTTTAAGCACAATGATCCATTTATAATAAATAAGAAATAAAGAAGCATCTCTTCAGACCAGGCTGCCTGGATAATGCCTCTTGGGGATGGGGAGAAAACACAATAATAGCATCAGAGATAGGATGAATGAGGATATAAATAGCTTTCTTCCAGACTGAAAGGCTGAATCCATCATTGAGCTGCGTCCAGCTGCAGTGGGAAAGGTGGGCGGGTGGGCTAGAGCTGTTCCTAGGGAGGATAATGGTAACCTGGTACGCAGAGGTCTCGTTTCTCAGATTGCGTCATTCTGCCAGTCTTTTGTCTCTCAGCCTAATGACAACACTGTGCCAAGTGGAGGGCTGTAAGCTCTCAGCAGCCAGGAAGAAGGATGACTGATAAAACAATTCAATTCAGAATAGAGCTGGAAGGGACCTTGGAGGTCTTCTAGTCCAACCCCCTGCACAAGCAGGCAACCCTTTACCATTTCAGACAAGTAGCTGTCTTAAAAACCTCCACTGATGGAGCACCCACAACTTCTGAAGGAAAGCTGTTCCACTGATTAATTGTCCTCACTTTTAGGAAGTTTCTCCTTAATTCCAGGTTGCTGCTTTCCTTGATTACGGTAGTTTCCATCCATTGTTTCTTGTCTTGCCTTCTGGTGCTTTGGAGAATAAGTTGACTCTCTCCTAGTCCTTCTTTTCTTTAGACTAGCCATACGCAATTCCTACAACCGTTCTTCGTATGTTTTGGATAAGTTTCATTATTTCATTATAAGTTTCATCATTATTAAAATTATAAGTTCCATTATTTTAAGGGGGCGTGCTTTATTCTGATCAATATTGTGGATGTTATGTATCCATAGAAAAGGAGATAGGAAGTTATTTTCATATCTCTCAAATTAAAAGAAACCTTGAGACAACATCTTTTTGCCCAGTGCATGTGCTTAACCACGAGCTTGTTTATAAAATATGAATCTGAATTGGATAGCTAGTACTGTAACCCCCAATAAATTTAGGTTTTTTTGTTTTGTTTAATTCAACAATAAAATAATTGAAATCTGCTTAATTTAACCTTGTAAATTACAGATAGCATAGCCCAGTGGAGGCGAACCTATGGCACGGGTGCCAGAGGCGGCACTCGGAGCCCTCTCTGTGGGCACACGTGCCGTTGCCCCAGCCTCGCCTCCCCCCACGACCCCCTCCTCACCAGCAGCCCCCCTGGAGGAGAGTCGCCCCGGAGCATGGCCCACGCGGAGCAGCGCAGCCAAGGACATGGCAGCCAGGCAGCGAAGACAAGACTCTGCCCTCACATCCCATCGTGCACAGTTGATGCTGTGGGGTGTGGGCAGAGGGCGTGGCCGCAATGGTGCTGCTGGGCTGCCTGGGCGATCTGCGGCCGGCCCTGGAGGCGGTGAGTGGCCCTGCAGGCAGGTGGGGTGGGGGCGGGGCAGGGGGTGGAGCAGGGGCGGGGCCAGGTTTTGGGCACTCGGTCTCTAAAAGGTTTGCCATCACTGGCTTAGCCCTTGATTTACAAGCATTTGTTTAGTGACCTCTTGAAATTACAACGTTTAAAAAGTGGCTTTTGACTGTTTTTCACACTTATGACCATAGCAGCATCCCCATGGTCACGTGATCAAAATTTGGATGCTTGACTTGGCTTGGCTTGTATTTATGACGACTACATATCCTAGGGTCCTAGGGTCATCTGTGATCACCTTCTGACAAGCCAAATCAACAGAGAAGCTAGATTCTCTTAACTGTAGGATTCACTTAACAAGTGCAGTGATTCGTTAAACAATTGTGGCAAACAGATTGTAAAATTGTGTTACAACTTAACAACTGTCTTGCTTAGCAATCCCAAAGGTGCTTTTTCACGAGGCAACTGGACTTTCTTGTTTTTTCCTTGAAGACATTTTGCTTCTCATTCGAGAAGCTTCTTCAGCTCTGACCATCCAGTCAGAGCTGAAGAAGCTTCTTGGATGAGAAGTGAAATGTCTTCAAGGAAAAAACAAGAAAGTCCAGTTGCCTTGTGAAAAAGCACCTTTGGCATAACTATGACCTGGATGACTGAGAATCTCCATAGACATCTTGCTTAGCAACATTCTATGTTCTGTCCTTCCTGAGTGAAATATTTCACTAGCTAGGAAAATGTGATACTAGGTAGAAAGGTAGAAACTGTGCATACAGAGCAGTTTCCATATCATTTGCTTTATCCTTTATCTCCAAAGATGCTTTCATTTCTCTTCCTTTCTCTTAGTTCATTTAATTGCTAAAAAACAGATTGTCTTTTCTTCTGCTGGCACCAACATTGCTTCCTTTTTCCTTATGTATCCTATCTTTGCACTATTTTTGTTACTATGATTTTCTACATTTTCACCTGATTTCCACTCTCAATACTGCCACTTACACTTCGCCCTGTAAAAATATCTCCATTGTGTCCTATCGTTTCAACCCCTGGTTCATGCTGTGGAAACCACATCAAGCTGTAGTTTTCCATTGCAGACAACGACTAACTTTCCCACAACTCTACTAGTGAGGAAGACATAAATCTGTTTTGTGGCAGGCCAAATGCAGAAGAATTTGAGGCTGTTTTTATTCTATCTTTCTTAGAGACACATCTATGTATGTGCTAGTAACTCTGAATGAAAATATTTGGGCCTAAATTCTGTAAACCTATAGAGCATAAATATTGTATTAAACAATTACATTCATAAGAATTATGGGTCGTCTGCGACTTATGATCACCATTGAGACCAAAATTTCTGTTGTTAAATGAGACTTTTGTTAAGTGAGTTTTGCCCCATTTTACGGCCTTTCTTCCCATAGTTATTAAGTGAATCACTGCAGTTGTTGTTAATAATACAGTTGTTAAGTGAATGATTTTCCCATTGACTTTGCTTATCAGAAGGTTGCAAAAGGTGATCACATGACCCCGGGACACAGCAATGGTCATAAATATGAATCAGTTGCCAAGCATCTGAATTTTGATCACATGACCATGGGAATGTTGCTATGGTTGTAAGTGTGAAAAACAGTCATAATTCACTTTTCCGTGCCATTATAACTTTGAACAGTCACTAAATAAACTGTTGTAAGTCGAGGACTACCTGTACTTTATTTGAGAATTAGTAGAGGTATGCAACACATTTTTTCTTCCATTCAGTCATATGCAAGTGTCAGAGACTATCTGGACAAGTTATTGCAGATTTCTTGGTAAAGTTTTTTTAGAAGTAGTTTGCCATTGTGTTCTTTCTAAGGCTGAGAGAAAATGACTAGCATAAAAGTCACCCAGCTGACTTTGTGCCTAAAGAAGGATTGGAACTCATGGTCTTCCAGTTTCTAGCCTGATAGGAAATTGGCTTTCTATGCTATGCTGCATTATGGTCTATTATGATATAAACTTAGATCTGCTTTCTTTTACACAGACTCCCTGATATCCAAACAAAAAACTAGTTCTGAACTGAAAGAAAGTTTAGTGAAACTGCCCAAAGGAAAAATAAAGGTGGAGACAATAAACCAAATGCAAAAGAACATATAACAATAGATTAATATTTATTTTTGCAAAGTCTAGCAAAGCAAGTACAGTATATTTCTTCTGTGTTACAGACAGTACAATGTCAGTCTGGCCTGAGGGAGTTTCCTTGAGTTATGAATATTAACAATAGTTAGGATTAAAATTCACATGTGCCATAAACAATGATTCATAACCATATTGGCTGCATTGATTAACATATAAAGCCGTTCCAAAGAAACCATATCATCATAGACATCCATTCCTAATCATTGTAGCTGAAATGATGAAAACTGTGTTGTGTCACAGCACAAGTTCTTTGTTTACGTATCTCCATCATGAGATCATATGCAAATCTATAAAGACAGAGTTTGCATTGAAAGAAATGTTTTGTAATTTACCCCAACCCAGCAGACACCTATTCATATTCATATAACTTAACATGATGGATAAACCCAGCCACAGTATAGCATTTTGATAAGTTAGTGGATCATAGCAATCATTTGTAAAATGGGAATAATAACAATTACAGAATGTGTGATGCAAAAATAAATGCAAATTTAAAATGCTATAGACATGATAAATGTGTTGGGAAACTCATAAAAACCACGATAACCATTAAACATATATTTTTTTTAAAAAAAATAGCCCATGTTTTGGTTCAGCTAGCTTCCTGTAACATTTGGATAATTCATCCTTCCTAATATGCACATTATTTTAAACCCTTCTTTACTTTACGATAAATATTTAGTCATTACTGTCAATTGATAATAGGTCTTTTGTCCTTCACCAATCTAGAATTTGTTCTCTAAAACCTTTGCATTCATTACTATCTAATCTTTACTTGACTTTCCCATCCTTTATTGTTAGCAGAGGCATTGACTGAATTAGGTATTTTATCATTCAACAGGAGGGAAAATTAAACCTTCTAGCTTGTAAAATAATTGAGATGTGATGCTCTGTAGAGCTAGTTATATGAAATTCTTGTTAAACTGCTTGTGCTTCCTTTCTTTATTCTCTGTTCCAGTGTTTCTCAACTTTGGCAACTTTTAAGATGTGTGGACTTCCAGTCCCAATAGATTCCCTATTGGGGAATCTTCGGAGTTGAAGTCCACATATCTTACAGTTGTCCCAATTGAAAAACATTACTCTGTGTTTAAAATTGATGTTTATATGATGCTAAGCCTTAACTTGATTGCATTGGTTATTTTCGAAGCCTGTCACTATAATTAGGAAATCATGGTTTAGGCTGCGACATGTAAGAACCTAATCGTGGCAAACTAGCCATTGAATTGAAAGTTTATTCTTGGGTATGTATTTCCAGAAGATGGTAGAGGACAGGAAGACCCGGAGGAACGTTGTCCGTGGTGGGGTCGATGGGTCGGACACGACTTCGCAACTAACAACAACAAATGTATTTCAAACTGAAATCTGCTTTTAGTTCCTACGATTCTGCAAAAGTGATTGTATGAACATTACCACTCACAGCAACTTGCCTCCATCTGGTGAACTGCTAGATGGGGATTATTGGAAGCTGCAGTCCAAGAGNGGGAGATCCGGAATAATCCGGATCTCTGGGGGAAGTTCATTCCACAGGGTGGGGGCTCCCACAGAGAAGGCCCTCCCCCTGGGGGTCGCCAGCCGACACTGTTTGGCCGACGGCACCCTGAGGAGGCCCGCTCTGTGGGAGCGTACCGGTCGATGGGAGGCAATCTGCGGCAGAAGACGGTCTCGGAGATACCCAGGTCTGATGTCATAAATATGAATCAGTTGCCAAGCATCTGAATTTTGATCACATGACCATGGGAATGCTGCTATGGTTGTAAGTGTGAAAAACAGTCATAATTCACTTTTCAGTGCCATTATAACTTTGAACAGTCACTAAATAAACTGTTGTAAGTCGAGGACTACCTGTACTTTATTTGAGAATTAGTAGAGGTATGCAACACATTTTTTTTCTTCCATTCAGTCATATGCAAGTGTCAGAGACTATCTGGACAAGTTATTGCAGATTTCTTGGTAAAGTTTTTTTAGAAGTAGTTTGCCATTGTGTTCTTTCTAAGGCTGAGAGAAAATGACTAGCATAAAAGTCACCCAGCTGACTTTGTGCCTAAAGAAGGATTGGAACTCATGGTCTTCCAGTTTCTAGCCTGATAGGAAATTGGCTTTCTATGCTATGCTGCATTATGGTCTGTTATGATATAAACTTAGATCTGCTTTCTTTTACACAGACTCCCTGATATCCAAACAAAAAACTAGTTCTGAACTGAAAGAAAGTTTAGTGAAACTGCCCAAAGGAAAAATAAAGGTGGAGACAATAAACCAAATGCAAAAGAACATATAACAGTAGATTAATATTTATTTTTGCAAAGTCTAGCAAAGCAAGTACAGTATATTTCTTCTGTGCTACAGACAGTACTATGTCAGTCTGGCCTGAGGGAGTTTCCTTGAGTTATGATATTAACAATAGTTAGGATTAAAATTCACATGTGCCATAAACAATGATTCATAACCATATTGGCTGCATTGATTAACATATAAAGCTGTTCCAAAGAAACCATATCATCATAGACATCCATTCCTAATCATTGTAGCTGAAATGATGAAAACTGTGTTGTGTCACAGCACAAGTTCTTTGTTTACGTATCTCCATCATGAGATCATATGCAAATCTATAAAGACAGAGTTTGCATTGAAAGAAATGTTTTGTAATTTACCCCAACCCAGCAGACACCTATTCATATTCATATAACTTAACATGATGGATAAACCCAGCCACAGTATAGCATTTTGATAAGTTAGTGGATCATAGCAATCATTTGTAAAATGGGAATAATAACAATTACAGAATGTGTGATGCAAAAATAAATGCAAATTTAAAATGCTATAGACATGATAAATGTGTTGGGAAACTCATAAAAACCACAATAACCATTAAACATATATTTTTTTTAAAAAAAATAGCCCATGTTTTGGTTCAACTAGCTTCCTGTAACATTTGGATAATTCATCCTTCCTAATATGCACATTATTTTAAACCCTTCTTTACTTTGCGATAAATATTTAGTCATTACTGTCAATTGATAATAGCTCTTTTGTCCTTCACCAATCTAGAATTTGTTCTCTAAAACCTTTGCATTCATTACTATCTAATCTTTACTTGACTTTCCCATCCTTTATTGTTAGCAGAGGCATTGACTGAATTAGGTATTTTATCATTCAACAGGAGGGAAAATTAAACCTTCTAGCTTGTAAAATAATTGAGATGTGCTGCTCTGTAGAGCTAGTTATATGAAATTCTTGTTAAACTGCTTGTGCTTCCTTTCTTTATTCTGTTCCAGTGTTTCTCAACTTTGGCAACTTTTAAGATGTGTGGACTTCCAGTCCCAATAGATTCCCTATTGGGGAATCTTCGGAGTTGAAGTCCACATATCTTACAGTTGTCCCAATTGAAAAACATTACTCTGTGTTTAAAATTGATGTTTATATGATGCTAAGCCTTAACTTGATTGCATTGGTTATTTTCGAAGCCTGTCACTATAATTAGGAAATCATGGTTTAGGCTGCGATATGTAAGAACCTAATCGTGGCAAACTAGCCATTGAATTGAAAGTTTATTCTTGGGTATATATTTCCAGAAGATGGTAGAGGACAGGAAGACCTCCTCCTTGCAACAGGCACCACCCCAGCTACCCAGCCTGTGCTGAAGCGTTGATTGTTGTTGTTTACATAAAGTTTGACTTTAGACGAAAATCAAGGATGCTAAGACGTTTTCACTAACATACTTGTAATGGTGAGTGTCGTTGAACGGAGGTAGACCACTTGACGATCTACCCCTAATAACCTTCGACGTCAGGTTCTCAACCGGAGGGCACCAGAATGAGAAAAGCTGTGTCACACCAGTGATTTACAACAATGCATCACTGCCCTGCCTGAACCAACATATAAAAGGGTGTGTTTTAAAACAAAGTTTCGCCGGTGGCCCCTGTTAAAAACAGCGGCTCCTTTCCATCGGCCGGCCCGGTTGTTACCGGTTCTTCAGATAACTTCGCCAGCAGCCTCTCTTTGTCTCCGGCGGGGTCGCAAGGAGGGCGGGAAGAGGGGGGAAACCGGCGCTTTTGAGCGTTGGCTTCTCCAAGAGAGCCCCCTGCCAAGTGAGAAGCGAGACGGCCTTACCCCGGCTGTCTCCTCGTCCCCTTCCCCCGGCCGCTCCCGAAAGTCCCGGTTTGCCTTTTTGCAAATAGAGGCGGACTTTGGGCTGAAAAGTACCAACAACCAGCGTCAGCCTGCAACGCTTTTCCCCTCTTGCCCGCACGGAGCGAGAAGAGGCGGGGGAAAGCGAACAGAAAGTGGGGAGAACTTCACGGCAGCCCGATAGCAATACTAGCCAAGTCCCTGTCCTCATGGACCAACTTGGTCCCTCCAAGCGCTCTCTGCACGCCTTCCACCCTCCTCTCCGCTCCAGTGTGCCTGTAGGGCTTCCCCACCCTCTGTTCCGGTTGCTGCCATAGTGATGCGTGGAAGCAGATTAGCCTCCGCTACCCAGGGGAGGGGAAAAGGCGACGCCTCAGCAGCAGCAGCAGCGGGAGAGGGAGGCATGAGAAGGCTGCTGCTGCTGCTGCTGCTGCTGCTTCTCTTCTTCCTCCTGCGTCCGTGTAGAAGCGTTTATGGGACCCCCTCCAGACGATTGCTTCTTCCCAGTCAGATGCGGAACTGGTGCTCGGCCGGCGCATGCAGACGTTCCGTTCCCTTTTCCAGGTAACTGGTTGCCACCATTGGTGGGAGGGAGGGAGGAGCACTCGTGCTTAGGCTTCTCTGCTTTCTTTGTCGCTTGAGCGCACCGAGGTACACTTTTGCACTTTGTTTTGCACTTAGTGTTTCTTCCTTTTTTTTTTTTTTTTAATTTTCTGGGATTCCTGAAAGGAGAGTCTGGGAGCTCAGCAGGTGCCGGGCTCACAAGTTGTGTAAAAGTTCAAAGCAAGGAGAAAGTTGGAAAGAGTAAAAAGGCAGAAATGTAAGGAAGGGAGGCGTCATCCTTGGCTGCCCAGTGAGAAACCGATGCATTGAAAGAACAATTTTGAGTGGCCATTGTTCCCTGCAATGTTATTTTTCACTGTATAGTCACGCCTTTTGCTTCTAGTAGTAATATATTGCTATTTTAGAAGTATTGTGTGTAAGCGGCGACTGCCCTCCATTATAATGTCTTGTCCTGCTATAACTTTCTTCAACCTGGTGCCCTAGATGTTTTGAACTACATAACCCTAGTCATTCCCAGACAGCAAATACCACGTGATCGAGGTAATCCAGTATACGTGGAAAATACACAAATGGGGAAAAGTCTCATTCCACACTATCCTTTTTTCTTAACCTTGTCTTTAATTGTTTTGGTCTCGTGTTGTCCTCTGAGAAGTTCAGAAGTAAACATTTCACTCGGACTTATTTCATAAGTTTAGGATTCTGACTCTTAAAACAGTTGTCATGTTTTCTCCCTTTCTAAACTTTAAAACTAACTTTAAATTTTTTTTGAGTTGTCAGCAGAGAAATGCTGATGGAGTATTTGAATCTGAAGCTCTTAAAAGTTATCTGAAAAACAGTTCCCGCAACATTTAAAGCAGCCCCTTGTAAATATTTAGATTTAAGCATGTCTTGGTGGGAGTAAGAAATGTCTGTTGCAGAATGGTGAGTGAAGCTGAAAAGATTTGAATAGGGCAGCAGGGGAAAACAGAATTAAAGGAGGATGTTGAATATCTCTGGGAAACACACTAAGCTTTTGTTTGCTGCTGTGTACTGTCAATTTTAAAAGAAGGAAAATAGAGAATATAAGGGAAATAGTACTCATTTAGGATGAAGTTAATTGAAACAAAACATTTCCAAGAGTTTTTATGGAGTATACATAAAAGATTGCTTAAGCAACATGTTTTTGTATTTAATTAGAAATTAAAACAAGATTGAAATACTTAATAATGATTGTTTGAATTAGCAATACTCCACACGGAATGTCAAGAATATATTGCTTATTTATGCAGATAGGTTCTAGATGTCTCTTTTTCTTCCTCTTCCTCTTTAATATTGATTAATTCTAGATTTCAGTGCATTGATTCCATTTGTTATTTTGACTGTAGAATTTATAGCTTTCACAAATCTCAAGGATGTCCTAAAAGTAAAGGCTTAAAGGTGATTATAGTAGCTTCAGGTCCTGCAAATCTATCCCCAATTTCTTGGGTTGCTAAGGGAGGTTTTCTTTCCTAAATTAACTCAAGAAGTGTTTACAAGAATGGCTTCCACTGAGTATTAACAGATCCGGAATACTGTAGGTGATTTGTGCTTGAAGGACCTTGATAAAGAGTTGCATTTGGTTTGTGTTTTGTCAGGGAATTTTAAAGACCGGATAAAGAGGCAAGATTAAAGCAAGAGATGGATACAAATGTAAGCAATAAATATCATTTTGAATGAATTCAAATCTTTAGGAACAAATGAATTGCATCCTAGGTTAATGGATGAAGTGGCAGATGAGTTGGCCAAATTCGACAGGAATATTATCTTTAAGAAATCGTAGAAAACTGGTAAATATCAGATGATTGGAGAAGGACAAATGTTGTCCCTCTCTTCAAAAGGGGTAAACAAAGATTCAGGAAACTATAAATTAGTGAATCTGACCTGGGTTCCTGGGAAGATTCTAGAACAGGTGATAAAGAGATTGATTTGCAATCTCTTTCAAAATAATGTGGCAATTATCAGAAATTAGCATGTTGTCAAGATCTAATCTTGGAAGACTAACACTGTGACATTTTTTTATCGCCTTAATGAAGTGTGGGAATACTATAAACATAATGTATCTTGAATTTAGCAAACATAACCATAACATGCTTTTTTCAAATAATTTTATTAGAGACTACAGTTAAAAAGAATAAAAACTATACAAACTTCAAAAATATAAAAGGAAAAATATAATGTGAAAAACAAAATAGAAGAAACTTTCTCTCTCATCTCAGCAAGTAATTAAATCTATCACCATCTTTTAAGTTAAAATATATACTCGCTTCACCTCATATCTCATCTCTTAGCTAAAAACAACATCCATCTTGTCATGAATTCCTTATCAGCAAATGTCCAGTAGGGGTTGTCGGGTATAACTTAATCCCTTGTCAACGAAGTCAACTTTGTATTCCTTCCCTAATTTTTTTAACAACTTAATTCTTAACACCTTCAAATAGAGTCTTGTAGCTTGTCATCTTTTTTTATCCCCCAATCTTTGATAACTTCAGCAAGTCTCTTTTGTACATCTCATAAGAGGAATTCATCCTTTTGTGTCACTTCTCAAAAAACTCTTCAAAACTTTAACAGATCTGTTTTGTAGGTCCAGCAAAATAAATAAATAAATCCATCTCTCTTTTCTGATTTGATAGTTGTATATCTCCTTTAGGCATTAGGCATCAAGGGGCTATCCTGGAAGAGTACAGATAGTCCTCAACTTACAACAGTTTGTTTAGTGACCGTTCAAAGTTCCAACAGCACTGAAAAAAGTGACATGACCATTTTTCATTCTTATGACGATTGCAGCATCCCTACAGTCACATGATCAAAATTAGGATGCTTGGCAACTGGTTCGTTTTTATGATGGTTGCAGTGTCTCCGGGGTCACACAATCATCTTTTGTGACCTTCTGACTAGCACAAGAAAAATTAGTGGGGAAGCCAGATTCACTTAACAACCATATAGCTCACTTAACAACTGTGGCAAGAAAGGTCATAAAATGGGGCAAAATTCACTTAACAAATGTCTCACTTAACAACAGAAATTTTGGGCCCTAGTGTAGTAACAGAGAAGCCACTACTACTCTAAACTTGTGGGGGTTTTTTTAGTTTGTTTTATTCTTTTGTAATTTTAATCTGTTTTTGTATTTATAATTGTTTTTAATCCTTGTCTTAATATGTTGTGAGCCACTTGGAGTTGCCTTAGGCTGTGAGATGAACACCATGTACATTTGATAAATAAATAAATTAGAGCATTCTTTTTCATTTGAAAGTTCATTATATCCTTTTCTTTATCCTTCTCATTACTTGCCACATTCATATCCACATTCAGATTAATTTCAAACTTATCTAGAGTCATTTGTTCTTCTTCAATTGCATCCTTAGCAATCCATCTATTCATTTACAATAATGTCAATATTTTTAAGTTATGCAATTACTTTTTGTAATTTTTCATCAAAAAATCTCACTGCTAGAATATTTCTCGCATCTTCATTCTTTTGTTATCCTCTAGCTCTCCTCTAGTGTCCAACATTTAAAATTCCATTAACTTGTTTTTACTGAAGAAACTATAAACAATGACAATTTCCCATGGGAAGAATTCTTGCAAAAATTTAAAATTGTAATTGCAACTCCACTTGAGCCCTTAATCTGTTGTTAAATTTTCTAAAACTCACCCTTTTTCTGTTTAATCTGAAAAAATAATACTTTTCAAAAGCTTTTAAAATTATATTTAAAAGCTCTAAGGAGAAGACAACTCACCTAGCAAATGCAGTATAACTTACTGATCTGAAGGGTTTTAATCCTTAATGCAAATTCAGAATAATTAAGCATTGAAGCTTGGTTAAGCTTAATTTTCTTTAAAAAAAAGGTTGTGTTGATGACCATGAATAAAGATGCTTCCTCCCTTGATTTCCAGATGCTCAATTCATAAGCATACTGTAAAATGACATTCCTATGGCTTACTCATGAGAGGCTGATGTGCAGACTCACATGGGCTATCTCAATTTCTCCCCTTACCATGGAGAGATATCGGTGGCCTGGTTCTTGCATAATGCTTTTATGTTACAAAAAAGGGACATCTAGCTAGCCATGGCTTTGAACGAGAAGTCCTTTTCCATTACATGCTGACTAGGAAACCAGGCAAGCTGGATGCCATGATAATTAAATGGATATAAGTGTCATGAGAATCTTACTCAAGAAGTGCTTCTTAATGGTTCATCAATTTGAAAACAGATAGCAAGTGGGGTTCAATAGAGGTCATTCCTGGGCCTATACTCTTCAGTATTTTCTTTAATTAGTTGGATGAAGAGATTGAGGAAATGCTTGTCAAATGTTCAGATGACATAATACTAAAAGGGAGAGTTAATAATTTACAGGAAATGTAAAAAGTGATCTTGATAGGTTGGAGAAATGGGCTTAGGGAGAAAAGCGAAACCTTTTTAATTTAGGAAACAAAAATAAAATTCTCAGGTGCAAGATAGTTGATACCTGGTGTATTAATGATATTTGTAAAACATTTTTGGAATAGTGGTGAATTACAATTGAGCCAGCATTGCCAAAATGGCAAATCAAAATCTAGACTGCATCAGAAGAACTATTTTCAAAGGACAAGAAATAATTGTTCCATTTTATTCTGCCTTAGTTAGACTTAACATCCTCTGCTGGGTCTAGTTCCATATTATGCCTCATTTTGAAAACAATTCAGAGAAATTGGGACAGGCAATGAACACAATCGGGTCTATGAATAGAGGTTGAAAAAGCTAGGTATGTTTCTTCTTCTTGTGCCATATCCGTTATTGGATGTTGGCGATCATGTTGGCGATCCTGTTTTTATCAGCAGCCGCATGAAAAAGTGCTGCTGAGTTTTGTCCAAACCAATCCCTTAGATTTTGAAGCCACGATGTTCTTCTTCTGCCTGGACCTTGTTTGCCTTCAATCTTTCCCTGGAGGATTAAATGGAATATGCCGTATTTTTTTGGGTGTTGAATCGCATGTCCAAAATATTCTAATTTTCGTTTTTTAATTGTTTTGATGATTTTCCTTGGCTTTCCCAGGCGGCTTATCACCTCCTCATTTCTGATCTTGTCAACCCAGCTTATACGTAACAGCCGCCTGTAAATCCACATTTCAAATGCTTCTAGTCTTTTCAGGTGGCCTTCTGTCAGAGACCAACTCTCTACTCCATAGAGCAGGATAGAAAAAATATAGCATCTGACAAGCCTGATTTTCAGTCTTAGCCTTATGTCGTGACTGCAGAAGACCTTTTTCATTTTGAAGAATGCTGTTCGGGCTTTTTCTATCCTTGTCTTTACTTCAACGGTCATGTCCCAGCTTTCATGTAAATTAGAACCGAGGTATGTGATCCTTTCAACTTTTTCTTGTGGTATTCCTTCTGAATTTATTGGTGTTAAATTAACGGCTTGTTTGCTGACGACCATGATCTTGGTTTTTGAGGTGTTAAGCTTCAAGCCGTATTTTTCAGATATTTCTGTGACTCTGTTGATGAGCTGAAGGTCTTCATGCTTACTGGCAAACAGAACTGTATCGTCAGCATATCTTAAGTTGTTGATCCAAACACCATTTACTTTGATGTCAGCATTGATGTTCTCCAGTGCCTCGTTGAAGACTGACTCAGAGTAGATATTGAACAACAGTGGAGACAGAATACATCCCTGTCTGACCCCTCTTCTTATTTCTGCATCAGCTGAGTATTTTTGGCCTAGTTTCACATTTGCTACCTGATGTTTAGCTGGGTATGTTTAGCCTTCAGAAATGGTAATTGAAGGGAATATTCTTCAAACACCTGAAAGATTGTCACACAGAAGATCAATACTTTCTGTCTTGTTCCAGAATGCAGGACAGAGAATAATGGATTTAAGTTGTAGGACGGCAGATTCTGATTGAATATTATAAGGTTTGACAATGGAATTATTTATCCAGAGAGGCAATTTCCCTATTTCACCTTCATGAGATATATTCATGCAGATGCTAAACAGCTGTCTGCTGGGGTGCTTTAATTTAGATTTCTGCCCTGAACATGGGATTCAGCCCAATGGCTGAGATGATCTTTTCCATTTCCAAGGTTCTATTCTTTTAGGGGGAGTTCATAATTGTGTTAAGCCATTATGGCTTGGTTTTTGCATAATGTGATATAAATATCAACCAGAATGGTTTGTAAACCACAGGTTATAACTTAATATGTGTGAGTTTGATCAGTTGTGAGTTATTAAAATGGCCAGATTTCTAGTGTGATTTCTGGTATCTTTCCAGGATTATGGGGAAGAGATTAAAGGCAGGTTATGGGACCAGCTTAGTCACCAAAAGCTTCATTCATATCCCCAGTCTTAAAATATCCATCCCTACTCAACACAAAATTAATTGAAAATTACATTGCTGGAAGACTGAATTGTGACCCCCATCTATTTACAAGATGTCCAAACTGTATGATTTGCTTAGTGTGATGTGTCAAATTCAAACTGTGAATGGCTTGCTTATTATGATGTGTCACTCTGTAACAGGTCTAAACCAATGGAAGCTTCAAATAGATTCTGATAAAGTTATGTGGTTGGTAGATTGAATTTCTTTGGCTGAAAGGATTAATGTTAGAAATAACTGCCTATTACTAGTATATAAGTCAGTAGAGTAAGTAACATATGATAATATTCATTTAATTAATAACAAGATTACTATGGTATCACTTTAAAGATTTTCTCAGCTATACTAGAGAGCCTTACAAACCTTTTCTATCATACAGAGAATCTCTCTCTTCTGAATAGAAAAAAATCCTAAATACTGACTTTGATTTTTTTGTGTGTGCAGGCAGTGCAGACTACCGAAGAGCTGAATTCACTGAAAATATCTATGAACAAAGAGCTTGAACAATGTACAGGTGAACAAAGGCTTCAGCATGGAGGAGATGAAGATCAAGAAAACGTGAACTATGACGCCTGACGTTCTTGTACAAAAACTGAAAACATGACAACTTGGCAGAATGGCTTGGGAAATGCCACCTCTGTTATCTGTATAGTAATGGATAATAAAGAATCAGGGAGCAATACTACCTCATTATGTCATAATGGGGGGATCAGCACAAATAACAAAAATGGAAATAACAATCAGGATGATAAAACCAGTCCTTCCAAAATAATGCATTTTTTCCCCACTCCTAGGAAGAGATCCAGCTCCAATGTAGAACGACCTCGTTCAGTTATAGTTATGGGGAACTCGTCAACATGGAATGCTTTGTCTTCCCTTAAAAAAATGGGATCTTTCAAGAAGTTAAAATCATCAGTTCTCCAAGGAATTCCAGCCAAAGAGGATCCAGATAGCTTAAAGGATAACCTGCCAGAGAACAAAATCAGGAAATACATTCCAAACAATACAACGGTAAGAGTTCAAACAAACAGGTATTCTTATTCAGAACCTTTACATGACTTGCACAGCGCCAGTGATATCACAGTGGTTTCTGATAATTCTGATGGAGAGGAAGATTCCTTCCTGAGGAACACTCATCGATCACGCAGCATCAGGCGTGCTTATGCAACTGGCCGTATAAATTTATTAGATGGTGATAGAACCCAGGACCCACAGAGCAATACCAAAATAGTCTCCCCTGTCATGCAGGAATCCCAGATTTGTGAAATTGTAGGAAAAGATCCAGAATGTCCCAAAGTGATCTACAGGAGGAGTAAGAGCAGTGATAACCTGAATTTTCTCAAAAAGAGTTCATTCAAAAGGAAGTCAACCTCAAACCTCACCGACCTGAAAGCTGTAAACGAAAAGCATTTGCCAAGAACCACGAGTATGTCGTCAACTGACTCAGACAAAACCAACAGGAACTCAGAGCGGAAATCAAAACGTTGGAAGAGCCCAATTAGAGCGAAGGATTTTGACAGAGTTTTGAAACTTGTCAGTAACGTAACTGATGGTGCTTTGAAGAAGGACTGTCCTAGGCCTGATACTTCTTCCCCTGGTGAACAGAACCAAAAGACAAGACCAAACAGCAGGCTCCATGAGGACTATTCCCGCAGGGTTTCCAGCAGCACTGAGAACGATAGGCAGAAGTGTTTGTCATCCCGGCGTCACCCAGCCTCAGCTCCTTCCAGGTACAGCACCCAGTGCTCCGAGGATGACTCTGCTGGATCACCATCTCCATTAAATGTTGATGCTACTGGCTGTAGGATGTCATCCTGTAATCTTTCAAACTTGGTTTGTTCACCACCTCCACTTCAGAACCCTGGGTCAATTCCTGATGAAGTTTTCCATGAAGATTTTGATGGATCAAAAAATTCCAGCCTATTTACATACAGCACTGAGCCCCCCAACCATCCTGCTAGACCCACTGTTCCCAAGCCTCAGAGTCTTAGTGCTGAAAGCATCAAGTGCAGTATGGATGTCCATTGTCCAGACCGGTACAGTACCCTGTCGCTCAACTCAGTGGAAAGTGAGGGAAGAGGGGAGGGGTCGTCTGCCAAGTTGGGGAAGAGGAGTCCTGTTTGCTTCCAGGATTCACACGTTCGACACATGATACTGCTATGTTTACTTCTGTCACCGTAGTCGTCGGTAAGAGTCGACTCAGAGTTGAATCGATACTCACGACTACTTTTCTTCCTTCTCCATTCTTCCTTTCATTCGGTGAAAAATTTTGTTAGCCATTACGAAATATACCAACAGGATACCGAATCGATAGAACACGGATAGACATAAAATTCTTTCCTAGAATGCTTTCCTTTATTTTTGCAGAAATAAATCCCCATGGATAGAACTTTTTTAAAAATGAAAGTAGCTCTAATTTATTTTGCTTCCCTATACACAAGAATCATAATAGCTCTAGTGGAAAGGTTGCTTATAGACATTTTCAAGGACAGCTTTATTGCGTTTCACAAGGTTAGAAGCTTGGGGCAGGATCAAGACCAAGCAGGTCTAGTGAAGATTGCTGGATTCTTGACAGAAAACATATAGTACAAACTACATGTCCGTTATGTTGATGGTAATAAACTGGTAACTGATCTGGCAACCAGCCCTAAACTTGTTAAGCTTATAAATGCATAATGTATATGTGAATATCAGTATAGCATATATGGCATATATTGTGTTTAAATGGCAATATATGTTGGTAAATGATTTAAATATGCATTGGTTAGAAGTAAGGATACCATTATTTTCTATCACCAATTTATAAAGTATCATCTGGGATATAATGCAATTATTCTGATTTTTGTAAACTTTCTTGTTTTTTCCTTACATTTTGCTTCTTTCCTCTCAGCAGCTCTAATCTATATAGCGTCAAATAACTCGTAATCATTAAAATGTTTAACATTTTAAGAGCCGTGGTGGCGTTAAGAGTCGTGGTGGTACAGTGGTTAGAATGCAGTATTGCAGGCTAATTCTGCCGACTGCCAGCAATTCGATTCTCACTGGCTCAAGGTTGAATCAGCCTTCCATCCTTCCGAAGTCAATAAAATAAGGACCCAGATTGTTGGAGGCAATGTGCTGACTCTGTAAAACCTCTTAGAGAGGGCTGCCAAGCACTATGAAATGGTATACAAGTCTAATTGCTTTTGCTATTGCTATTTTGTATTAGTAAGAAAAGTGCTGTGGTCACTGTTTTTGGCTGTGTCCTGAGAACATAAGCAGTGTGTCCTGTTGGATTAGACTCCTGGCCCATCTAATCCAGCAGTCCCTTCTCACAGTAGCCACCCAACTACACAGGAAGCCCCTGGTCTCCCAGCAAGTGGCCTTCAGAGACAATCACACTATCATCAAGGCTGATAGTCATGGATCCCCATGATTTCCACGAACTGATCCAATCCTTTCTTGAACCAGCCAAGCTGCCTCTCATGGTAGTGAATTCCAAAGTTAAATTACATGTGGTATAAAAAATATTTCCTTTGGCCTGTCCTGATGCTTTCAGGATTCAATTTCACTGGGTGACCTCTAGGTCTAATATTTGGGGAAGGAGAAAATAGTTTCTCCTCGTTCACTTTATCCACACTGCCTTTGTATATCTCAGTGATGTCTCCTGGTTTTTTTTTAGACTAAAAAGACCTAAATATTGCAGCGTTTCCTCATAGGGAAACTGCTTCGGGGGAAATAGTAAAATCAACAGAAAGAATGTTGAAATTAGTAATATCTAAAATTATGGGTCTGAACCCGTAAGCAAAACTAAAAAATTTTACATTTAAAGACAAGGAACACTGAAATGTCCTACCGAACTTAAAACGGATGTCATTAATTCCAAGTCTCGGACACCAACGAGTTCTAAAAATGACCTTTTCTGAATTCAATCCTATTAAAAGCATTTTGCCCTTGTCCTCCAATTGCCATCTACAATCTCTTGCCTTTTCAGTGTTCTTGTAAAGTTTGAAGGTTGAAGCCTGAGAGTAGAACTATGCTAAATACGAGAAGTGTGTGGAAGAACAGGAAAAGGAAACTGAGTTAACAACTTGTGGCTTTAAACTTAACTGCTTTTTTTAATTTTGTTTCCTGTTTCTTAACTACCATTCTTAACTTGCAACATACGCTGACAGTGATGATGTTTCAGAAAGCTTTTAAAAGCTTCCATATAAATTGAGATAGACAGGCATCTTTCTTTCTTTCTTTCTTTCTTTCTTTCTTTCTTTCTTTCTTTCTTTCTTTCTTTCTTTCTTTCCTTCCTTCCTTCCTTCCTTCCTTCCTTCCTTCCTTCTGTGACTATAATACAACTATAGATTTCATAAACTTCTTTACTGAATTTAACAGCTCCATCACTGATGCAGTAAAGTGTACTGGAAAAGAATTATATAAACCATTTTTTCCTCCTGTTTGTGGCTATGTCATCGAATCTGTGCTGTGCCACTTTTTTAGATGTTATCCTATCTTGCTTATTTAGAGCAGTTACCTAAAACTGTGTGAAGACTCTGCAAGTTTATTCTGAAATGTTTTATGTTGTTGATACGTGAAAAATTATCTGGCTTTGGCTTGTTGCATCTGATTTATTTATTTTTATCCCATCTCAATTATTTTTTTATATATAACTCAAGGTAGTAAACATATGATACCTAATATGCCTTCCTTCTCCCATTTTCCCTACAACAATCACCTTGTGAGGTGTATTGAGTTAAGTGAGGATAACCAGCCCCAAATGCCCCAGCTGGCTTTCATGTCAATTTCTAAGTCCCTACCCTCACCAGTGACTTTGTACTGATAAATGAAAGAAAGTAATGCAGACTTTATTTCCATAGCTGGGGTCTCATTGTATGAAAGAGAGGACCACAGAATAGTATTGAAAAGTTAATGGATAACTTTTTTGTATTGAACCTGTTTTATATACATTCATCTCTGAATCCCATGCATGTTCTTCCTTGGAATAAACTTCAGCAGATCAATCAGAGATGCATAAATCAGATGGAATATTTATTTGACATAGCAAAATGGGTAGAACTCGCACTTTGCCTTATAAGGTCCCAGGTTAGAACATCTGGTTTAAACTACAGGAGGATATAATTTCCAACATCCAGGTAAAAGGATACAAAGTATGGGATTTGGGGAAATTCAGTGTTCAGCCACTAACTAAACCAATAATAGAACAATAGTATACAGTTTTTAGATTGTAGTAAATTAATACTGTTGCTACTGATTTAATGGAGAAGCCATAGATGGAATGAATCTTTCTCCACAGGGGTTAAAAAATTGAAATGAAAGCTGAAAGGTTTTGTGTTCCTAGTTCTGAAGCAAAATTCAAATGTTAATCTGTATCGGCTATAACGAACACAGAGCACTTAACTTACTGGTGTTGATGTAGCAAAATCAGCACATTCATAATCACTGAACCTATAAATCCACGTTTTTCATGAAGCGGATGGAAAATTAAAGCTCTCCATTAATTTTATTAACTTCTTTTAAAAGGAAAACTGTCCGTGTTGCCTTGGAGATCAATCTGTTTGTATTCTCAACATGCCCCCTAGTGGTATGCATGGAAACTTGACAGGTTCAAATTTCAAAAATTTATGATGTTCTGACATCTAAAACTTTTAATTATCCAGAAAATCCCCTTAATTTTGGGAATTTTGCAATTCCCATTAGATTTACAGAATCTTTTAATAAGGTGTGCCTGGAGTACCCACTATTTTGTTTGTTTGTTTGTTTGTTTGTTTTTTAATCACCAGATGTGATCTGCTATTTGTTCAGTTTTGGAAACACAGTAAGACAAGGCAAAGGATGATATCTGGCTGAATGAAAAGTAGCCTTTAGTTCCATTTTTCCCTCTATGTGTAAGATCATCAGGGCTGGGATATGCTGTATATTGATTACGTGATTCACTTAACAACTGCAGTGATTTGCTTAACAATTGTGGCAAAAGTCATAAAATATGTGCAACACACTTGCAACCATCTTAGCAACAGAAATGCTGGTCCCAATTGTGTCAAGGACTGCCTGTATATAGGTTCACTGTGTGAGCATTTGATTGGAGATTCTAGATCTGGACTACCAAACTCCAGGCAATAATGAGATTGCAGCAGAGAGATACACAAAGCTCTAACTCTGCTGCCCTCTGGTGGCTGACTGGAGTTTTGCAGGTATGATTTGATAGCTTCAATCCTGATGATCTTGGCTGGATCCTTCTTTTTTCTTTAGACAAGTTACTGATATTTTCCCCCAGGCATGGCTTTTAAGTGAATTTGACTATATTAACATTATTTCTCAGAAAAAATATTATTTTTCCACTGTATATTTTGCTATGTGTATATGTTTTTTTAAGTTTACAAACTATAATTGCTCTGAAGGCCCATTCTAGGCCAAAAAGCAACTCTGAAATATTTATAAAAATAAGTGCATACTCCTGATAATGCATATCGATAATATTATATGTCAGGTATCTATCCTAACTGAAAAACTAGAGCTCAATTTATAAGTTACTGAGTTATAGTAACATTTTCATTACAGGTAGTGTTAATGGAAATATAACTTAATTACCATTTCATCCTTACAACAATTTGTCTTTTTTAAAGTTAGTCTTTTATTACTTTTAAAAGAATGCAGAGAAATGGAAGAAAACCCTTACAAACATTTAAAAAATACATGCATTGTCAAAGGAAGAAAACACATAGAAAATGTTTTTTAAGTGAAAAATACATCAAAAAAACAAATTGAAAACTTCCTGACAGTTACAACAATTAACCAGTGGAACAACCTGCCTCTAGAAGCGGTGAATGCTCCAACACTGGAAGTTTTTAAGAAGAGACTGGACAGCCATTTGTCCGAAATGGTATAGGGTTACCTGCCTGAGCAGGGGGTTGGACTTGATGACCTCCAAGGTCCCTTCCATTTTTATTATTATTATTATTATTATTATTATTATTATTATTATTATTATTATTATTATTATTATTATTAATCATATTAGTTGTAAATAATTACAGGTGGTGACCTAGAAACCAGGAGACTGTAAGTTCTAGTCCCGCCTTAGGCATAAAGAACTGGCTGGGCGACTTTGGGCCACTCATTCTCTCTGAGTCCAATACACCTCACAAGGTCATTGTGGGAGAAATAGGAAGAAGAAGGAACATTAGGACTGTTTACTGCCTTGGATTATATATAAAGTAACTCAATAATAAAGATGGAATAAAAATCTGCTAATAAATGAATAAAACAACATATATACATGTTGATTCCTTATAACAATTGTACAGTAAGCCAATATTACTGCTGCAGCATGTTGGCTTGTTTGTGGCTTGCCAAATGCTAATGATGAATGACAAAAGCAGCGTTTTTCTGGCAGCTTCTCCCTATTTAGGGACCATGCCATCTTATGATACATGTAGAAAAGAAGGAGCAGGGCTGGTGTTACAATGCTGTTTTCATCATTCCCCCCCTCCCCGCAGATGGTGATTTGATAACCCAGGTTCATGATTAATAAACTTC
Source organism: Protobothrops mucrosquamatus (assembly GCF_001527695.2). Taxonomy (NCBI): domain Eukaryota; kingdom Metazoa; phylum Chordata; class Lepidosauria; order Squamata; family Viperidae; genus Protobothrops; species Protobothrops mucrosquamatus. Next base: position 196,831 of record NW_015386853.1, on the reverse strand, counting down.
ATAATGAAGTTTAATTTACAGAAAAATATAATCAAGCGATGGTAGGCAAGATTCATTCAGGCACTACAATATAATTAGATCTGTAATGAAGCCTGTGACCTTTATTAACTAAACAATTGAGCAAATGAATTAATCATTATCCATAATAAGGATGCAGAAGCCAGCTTAGTTTTCCTCTCTGTCAGCTGTTGCAGAAGAAGAGCAGTAGAGCTGACTTCACAAGGTGCAGTTGCATCATCTAGATTTCACACGTTTAAATGTAGACAATAAACCTAATTATCACTCAACTCTTTATTTTTTGTGGCTTTGAATCAGCTTTGTCTCTTGGTGACTATAATGTTTCATCTGAGAAACTGAGACCCAGTTTGGTATAGTGGTTAAAGTGTTTCCTTAGAAACTAGAAGACTGAGTCCTAGTCCTGCCTTAGACGTGAAGTCAGATGTTGTTGTGGAAAAAAAAATAGGACAAAAGAGTGTTAGATATTTTGCTGCCTTACCTTGCCTTGAAATACACACACATGCATAATCTATGGGATATATCAAACGTTACAGCAATTAGATAAAATATTGATAAACAAGGGAGAAATTTTTTTAACAAAAACCCCTATTAGAAATTGAATTCGAAGAAGAAATAGTAAAGGGCCTGATGATAGCATGGGCCCGAAATATAGGCAGAAGTATAGGACTAGATGAATGGGAAAGAACTTGGAATGTAAATTGCAAATTAACGTTATCAACTGCGTATAAAGAAAACCAAATTAAAATGTTTTACAGATGGCATCTAGCACCGGCGAGATTGGCTAAAATTTATAAAAAACACAGATTGTTATTATTAGATTATGCATGTGTGTGTAAAAACTACATGTGCACACAGCTATTTCCCCTAGATTTTAAGTTAAAGAATTATATTCCCAAATATATTCTTCAAATTTTACAATTTAGATTGGTAAGAATAAAAGTAGATTTGGACAAATGAGTAAATGAAAATTTACGTGGCTAATATGAACTCATTTGCCAGTTGTCCTAGAAGCATTTTGTTAGGAACAGATAAAAAATCCCTGTTCATGTTGCAAATACTTCAAGCCATCTGGAGTATGGGAGGCAAGGTCATTGCTGCATCACAGATTACAAATCTTTCTATGAATTCTTTGTTTCCATCAAGTGAAAATGAAACATTAAAGCCACTAATTTGATCATTCTTTTTCAGTATCAGGAGACTAGAGGAGTAATCAGAGAAAAGGGAAAAAAATCCATTTGGATTTTAATGATAGCAGTGTTCTTGTCCCTTCTCCACTTTGAATGCTAAGAATTTTGCATTCCTTGACACAATCATCAGTCAAGAAAAAAATGATGAAATGTGCAGAGGAATGAAACAAGAAGGGACTATGAAAGAGCTAACCTGAATGATGGAACCCATTTAAATGACCGGAGAGGCAGAAGCCCAATTCCTAACAAGAAACGAGAAGCCAAATGCAGGCTATTCATTACTCTGAGTGTTACTTGGAAACAGACTAACAAACAGAGTTTACGGTAAGCTATGAAAAATTATGGGTTTTCTCATAGTTCCAAGAATTGTTTTTTTTAAAAAAAAAATCATCTCCAAAGATTATGGCAGCACATAAGATCTGGAATATATTAGCCATAGTCACCTGAAGAAGATATGGGTTATTTCCTGGCAGAGAACCTTGAAACATTTTTAATTTGGCTCAAGTTGGTCCATCTCATATTTGTAAAACCCGCTAAAAATGGAAAAGGATTAAATTTTGATATCTTGGAAACAACTTTCTGAATTTGAAGCTCAATGAACTTGGTTTCAAAAACTTGTCAACATAAAGGCCAAATGACACTGTTTAATAAGTTTGCATTAAAATTTGTCATATGGCTGTTGATTTGTGTAAGGTACTGACAATTGATTTGTTGGCTTACTGCAGGGGTGTGAAACTGCTGGCCCGCAGGCCGGATGCGTCATCCGGAAACCGCGCCCACCCCATTGCTGGCAATGGCAAAACCATCCCAATACGTTGCGCAACGTCACATGATGTTGCAAGTTTGACATGTCTGGCTTACAGGAAACAGAATCTTTTAAATTTTTTAATACAAAGTTGAACTGCAGTTAAATATCAAAATATTTTGATATAGCTACAAATTCATGTTTCCTTAATCAGCTATTAACTGGTTTTTTATAACAATTAACAAGTTATTTAGGTTATAGATTGGAAGTGATATTATATTTTGTGACTTGTCAATAGCTGCAGAGAAATTAGTGTAGGTAAGATACGTAGGTAATTTTATTCTTCTATTTTGGATGTTAAAAAAAAACCTTAACAAATGGAAAGCTGATCAGTTGCCAGTTTATATGATCCCAGAGTGTAATTTATTTTATTATTAATTACATTTTTATGTCAGCCCTTTCCCTTATAAGGTGACTCTGAGTAACTTACAGATTATGAAAAGACAAATAGAAAAATAATTAAAATATTAAAATCATGCAAATTAAAAATTTTAAACCGTTAAAAACAAAACACCAGGAGTAAGAGACAGACAGCATGGGGAGGAGGTCTTCTTATCCCATCAACCACTTCCAGCAGTGAGTGTCCCCCTCGGGGCCCTTAGCTAGCCAGCAAAATCAAGTTTTAATACCCTTCTGGAAGGTCTAAAGGATGGGAGCAGTTTGGGAAGGGGAACTGCTTAATCACAGTCTGAAAATGCATAATGAAGGTAAAAAAAGGTTGAGACAGTTGATCCCTCTATGCACTATATTTTATGATCTATGCACTATATTTTATGGTCTATGTGTACATGCACATATACACCATGGATTCTCCAAATGTGCTTTACAGATGGGCTATGCTATAACAACCAAGACGGGTTTTAACAACTAAGGTTTCCAGCCACTGTGGAGATTCTGGGAACTGCACTTCCAACATAGTTGGAAGGCAGAAATGACACATAAACAGAAACATTATTCAGTATGGATTGAATATGGATTTGTCTGAAATGGTATAGGGTTTCCTACCTGAGCAGGGGGTTGGACTATGAGACCTCCAATGTTTCTTCCAATTCTGCTGTTCTGTTATTCTGAATAGAATATATTACATTTTAGATCTAGCTCTTTTTGAAATGATAATAATGCACTGTTAGTAACTTAAATGAAATAAAATATTTAAAGCAACTTAATAAACAGACTTCATTTGGGCTTCTGCATAGAGAATGGAGAACAAGCTGTACTTTTATTATAATTTGAGCAGAATGTAGCTGGTTGTAATCTTTCCAGTTGTTCACTAGGTTTTATTGCTTACACTAGGGCAATAATGGATTAGCACATAAAAGAGGACATGTGACGTGTCCTTCTCTAGTTTAAAGGTACAAGGTCATGGAGATGACCATATTAGTCTGTGAGTTGTGTTAGGAGGTGTACTTTTTTTTTACTCAGCTCATTTTAAAATGAAATGAAAATTACAGAAGGATGACTTTAACCAATATTTTAATGTCTCAATGTCTATGTGGGTCTGCAGTGACTGTGTCCAATGCTAAGGTATGCTCTTGGGAAAGGTTTTCTTTCTGATTTGCTTGCCCTTGTCTGGTGTATAATTTCAAGTGTTTAACTAGTGTAAACTAGTATAACTACTTTTAACTTCAGTGTTATGCTGTTTTCAATCAGATAACACGTTTAGAAGAAGAAAGTTCTGTAATATGAATTGCTGCCAACTGTTGGGAGAGTGGGAGTAGACCATTGAAGAGTTACATTTAAGTTGTTAATACTGTACTACATAACAAGGATGTACAATAAAGGAAGGGGTTAATCATTTGAACACAGAGAAGTTGATGTCTGACTGCAGTCTTATGCAGATATATTCAAGAGTAACTCTGAATATAGGGGGATGCATGTTCAATTAAACATTCATCAGGTGGCTTACCCAGGTCTATTGCTGACTTGTTTGCCTGAGGTAAGGCTCATGCAGGGAGTTGTTTCTTAATAAGCAGGTGAAAGTTAGGACAGTTCAGAGTGCAGGCTGTATAAGTATTTGGAAGTAAGACTGCTCAGTACAGTCTTTTCCTCAGTTATGGTGCTTAAAATTACAGCCTTTGCAATATTTTGCTTATCTTTATCCATAACAATTTCATATCTTTAGGACTTGAAAATATATATTCTAACTGGATGTTATTTTTAATAATATGTTGCATTATGTCTTGAAATCCTAGCAGAGGGTGAAATTAGCAAGTGAGTGGGAAGTATAGATGATTGCCAAAATTTGGTATTTTCTGATTGGAATGTTTATCATTTGCTGTAGTCTGAGTCCTTCCAAATGACTGGAAAGGCCATTCCCAGGCATGCTAGCTAGTGAATTATGGGAGTTGTGGCCCCATAATACTTGGAAGGTATCAGATTGGAAAAGATATTTTGGACCACTGGTAGGGTCCCTACTTGCGTAGTCCAAATGTTGCTCAAACATCTTTTCTTTCAGTTAGTTATAAGCAAAACTCAGATCAATGGATCAGTTGACAGCATAGTAGTTGCTTTTTTTCTTCTCATATCTTCACTGTGATGACAACTTGCTGCCTATTTCAAGTAAGGAGCAACTATAATTATGTAAGTCGTCACTTTGCCCCATTGTTAGCGACATTTGGCCTTTGGAAAGTATCACCAAATTATTGAGGAGACTGTTCTATAGCTTTGCTTCAAGCCAACTTTCTCTAGCCAGATGCTTCTAGCTATGTTAGTTACTGTGATCTCCCAGATGGCATGGGCCTATGCCAGCTGGAGAATTGTCAGAATAGAAATTCAACGTATCTGGAGGTTATTGGATTAAGGAAGAGTACTGTAGATTTTGTTCAAAGGAAGGCATGTTCTTTTAACTATAGATATTAGAATCTTTTTGAGTTAATTGTTTCTATTCATTCCCATCAGATAAGGTTTCAAAATCATCTGCCAATATAAAGATAGTTTCTAGTTTCACAGATTGCACTGAGACACAATGTGTATGTATGGCAGGGGTGGATAGGGATGATCTGTTCATTTTCCATTAAGCATATTATGTAAATCAAGAGTTAAGCTTCATAAGCCATGATTTACGAATTAGCCCTTTCTGGCTTGCTCAGCCAACATGGATAAAAAAAAGAGTTATCATGATGAATAAACCTAATATCTTCTGCAAATTAATTGGAAAAATAGCTAAGAAAATGAATTTAACAATATGCATGTGTCCTCTTAATTAAATCTCTGTGTTTCATGGAACTCACAACTTAGCAAGAAAGTTGCAGAGTGAAGCATAAGGTTCACTTTTGATAACAGTAGTACAAAAGGAAAATGAGATAGCAAGTCATTAATGTATCTTGGCTATTTTCCAAAGTAATTTCAAATCACCATAGCCATATATTTCATGTCATACAATGACCCATAACTTCCCCAATATTCAATATTAATGTCCCTCAGTTAAGAGCAAACGGTTGGAGATACTGTATAACCATTGCATTTTGCAACAAAACATGTTATAATGTCATTGCACAAATAACTAATTATGTAGTTTCCCTAAGTACATTTTAACATATGATGGAAATCCATAAGCCATGTCTTAATACATGTGTCATCATTTCTCTTTCATGAGTCTCTTGAGGACACCTTTGACTGCATCAGTTATAATTCCACAGTCAACTTGATCTTTGTAAGAATTATAATTATAACACACAGGAAATCACAGATCTGAAAACATTATTTTATGCTTTGGTCACATGATGCTAGAAACTACTGGATAAATATCTCCTTTTTTAAAAAAAAATGCTTATATTTTGGTAAAATTTCCTAACAAAAGAAAAATGTCTATGAATTGGCCATTGGCTTTTTTCTATTAATGTTTTACCACAGTCTATCACATTTGCTATCAAATATGATTGATTGTATATGTATAATCTCATCAAATGGCTTATTCTACTTTTGTTGCCAGGGGTGGGGGTTATTGTTTTTTTATTGTTTTTTTTTTATATTGGGTTTTTATCCTTGTGAGCCACATGGAGTCCCTGAGAAGAAATTGGGTGGCCATATAAATTTTGTTAAATTAAATAAACGGAAATGGAAATTGCATGATATATAGACCCTATTTAGAACAGCTTAAATCCTTATATGATTTTAAAGTATTTTTGGTTTATCTGACTTGTTCACCTTTGAAAAAAAGGTTGTTACTGATGATCACTGGAAGAAGTTTCCATTCCAAGATGAAGAAAAAACAGATGCTCAAAAAGTCCCAACCAGAAGATGGGGTTCTGGAAAAAGATCTCGGCCTCGGCCCCTCTCAGATTTACCGGTTAACCGTTAATCTTCAAAAAGGTAAGGTCTTCTAAGACAACGATACCTAAGGGTCCTTTACCTGAGAAACCTCTTACTGTCACTCTGGTTCGGAGGGGGACAATTTAGTCCTTGAACACGTCATCGGTTGGGTTTTCGGGTGTCTTCTGCTGGGTAGAGACAGTAACCACGTCAGTCAATGATACTCTTATTCCAAACAGAAGAAATAACTGCTCTCCTTGCACAAGTAAGAAATAAAATTCACTCACTGAAAAAAACTCAATCAAAAGATCATCCTTCTCTTCTTCCCTGTAACCTTCAACATAGTGGACACTCCTATTCCTTCTTTCTGCTTCTTCCAAATCACCACCACATAATTATTCTTCTAAAAGCATGATATCAGATTAATGAATACTTTTATATAAATAATCCTTGCTCTATAATTGTACACAATAGTATACTAACTTCCCCCCCCCCCCGAATGTTGATGCTTCTATTTGAGGTTTTAAGATATTTCTCTTTTACTATGCACTTCTTCATTCTGTAATAAAACATACTGATAATGTTGCATTATAAGAAAAGTAACATGATATTTCAGAGTATTAAGACATTTATGAATAGCAATTGGAGCATTTATATAAGCAACTTAATGCAGATTTACAAGAGACCCTCCATGATTCATGATGATTCATGAATCAGGCCTAGATAGTTAGAATATGATCTATTTTCATAATTACAAAAGTTTAAAAGCATAATAAATGTTTGTTATTATTTCATTGGTATTTTAACATAATTATTGAAAATCAAAGACCTTGTTATCATGTACATAATATGATCATCTAGAGGAGTGGTTATATATTCCTCTATGTATTAAGCAAGAATTGCTTTGTGATGCTACCTATGTCTATTCTTTTATTTTTCATTATCCAACTTTTATGTCAGAAGAAAAACCAAAACAGGCAACCATCGTTATAAAATCATTTTAAGAAAGTCACAATAATCTGATATATCATGACCCTAATTTGTGGGACTATTTGTTGCAGTCATTCATCTAAAGTTTGACCTTTTGATTATGAAAGTATAAGTAATAACATAGAAATATGAAGGGTCTATTGATTTTTTAAAAAACAAAATGAAGATACAAATCAAATTATAATATTGGAACCTATACATTATTGTGTTACAATTCCAAGAAGGAATGTTATAAACAACAGTTTGTCTGCAAATGTTCTCAAGAGCTTGCAACCTCACATTGCATAACTATAAGATACCCATCTGCAATTCGTTTATAGGGTGTTGTGCTATATCAATGACACACATGGACTTAATTCTTATTTTTAACTTGCAGTTTTTTAAAAAGTATGTTTATATTTTTAGACATACAGCCCACCCTTAAATGTTGCTTGTGTGATGGCACGTTGTAACCAAAAAACGAATTTTGCAGACATAACCAAAAAAAGGGGAAATAATTTTTCTTAACAAGATACATTTATTTCATTCACTCAGAATTCAAATTGTGAATGTATGCATACAATTATTTGTGATACAAAGTCTGTAAATGTGTAGACTTTGAGTTGTGTGAGTGATGTATGTGGATTCGAATAGTGGAGTTCATGTAAATAAAACTATATTTTACAATAAGTCTCACTGAACTCAGTAGATTTTGAATAGGTCTAGTTGCATTATCCATAGGTTTCTGGTATAGATACCTTGTTTAGAAATGTTCTCTGTTCTTGCCTTTGAATATTTGCAAAGATAGTTGTTTTTATTTCACAGATAAATATAGAAGTTTTGCAAAAAAACCAAAAACCCTCCCACTCTTGAATTATTTACTTTAATATTAATTTCCTTTAAGGGCAGCATTTTGTACTAACAATGTAACAGTCACTACAGTATTTGTTCATTTATTGGGGGAAAAACTAGGCTATTATTTTTAAACTTCCCATTGTGGAAACATCACAAATATTGTTTCATTATATTGTTACTTTTCTTACAATTTCAACAAGATGGGCAGTTTTTACCTATGATTCACCCCCCTGCTTCCCACATACTCTATTCTCCCAGGCTCTCTTCTACAGCAAAAGTTTGCTGTTCTGTTGTATATTTACTGGATGTAGGCTTGAAGTAAATACTTTATTACTACCAGTGTTAATAAAAAGCTGAAATGCTTGCAAACAAATGTCTAGAAAACATTGTAAACTCCTTGTGCTTGTATAGGACCCACAAGGAAAATGGGACGTAGAGGGTTTTATTAGTGAACTATCTAGTTCAGTGTTTCTCAACCTTAACAATTTTAAGGCATGTGAACTTCAACTCCCAGAATTCCACAGCCAGCAATGCTGGCTGTGGAATTCTGGGGGTTGAAGTCCACATGCCTTAAAATTGTCAAGATTGAGAAACACTGATCTAGTTCAGGGGTAGGCAACCTCAGCTCTTTTATGATTGATGGACTTCAACTCCCAGAATTCCTGAGCCAACCATGCTGACTCAGGAATTCTGGGAGTTTATTATTTATTTATTTATTTAATTTAATTTATATGCCGCCCTTCTCCCGACGGGACTCAGGGCGGCGCACAACATACTTAAAAACCAAAACATATATACAATCCCCCCCTTAAAACTGAATTAAACCAAATTTAGAGTTGCGTCTTTCAAATTCCTAAAAAACCCAGTATAAAATCCACCCTAGGTCAGGTCCGCTTGCTGAAAGAGCCATGTCTTGAGGGCGCGACGGAAGGTAAGGAGATCCGGAATTATCCGAATCTCGGGGGGTAGTTCGTTCCAGAGGGTGGGGGCACCC
>NW_015386853.1:131630-187581 GCF_001527695.2 Protobothrops mucrosquamatus | reverse complement strand
AGGCCCTCCCCCTGGGGGTCGCCAGCCGGCACTGCTTGGCCGACGGCACCCTGAGGAGACCCACTCTGTGGGAGCGTACCGGTCTGTGGGAAGGAATCTGCGGCAGAAGGCGGTCTCGGAGGTAACCGGGTCCTATGCCATGAAGCGCTTTAAAGGTGGTAACTAACACCTTAAAGCGCACCCGGAAGGCCACTGGCAGTTGGTCCATAAGTCATAAAAGAGCCAAGGTTGCCTACACCTGATCTAGTTTAACTGGAAGTGATGAAGCACTGTAAAGATGATGGATCAAAACAGATTTTGAAGTTTTTTGTAAAGACCATATTATTTTAAGAAAAAGAAAAAAAAATCAGCTGTATGCAAAGAATGAGGGAAAGTGCACAAAAATACCAGGATATTTAAGTTGTATTTCTGTTTCTTAATCAGCTTTAAAAAAAAAATCAATCTAGAGTGTAAGCTAGTAGAATGCCAGAAAGCAAAACAAAATCCCTTATTAATACTACTTTCATTTGCTTGACAATTTAATTTAGAAGAAGGAAGCATTTTAGTTTCAATGAATATTAAGCCTTTCCAGACAAAAGAGCTACTTGAAAGGCTGTGAAAACCCGACAAAGAGGTTGTCAGAGCTTTAGAACTGAAATGTGAAAAGTGCTCACTTCCTCTTCATTAAGAGCAAATTAGTTAAAAAGAGCTAATAAGCAAAAATGAAAAGGGATATTTTATTTTTATAGAAGAAGAAGAAGAAGAAGCTTAGAGTTTGACATTTGTATGAAAACATGAATTAAAAATTGCTTTTAAAAATATTTGTTGTGTTGCATTTGTGAACAGGACCAGAAAAAAGTAGGTCATGAAAATCAAATGCTCTATCCCTGATTCATGGTTTCAGCCAAATCATAAACCAGGGCCTTCCTATGTAGGAAGGATAAAAAAAAGCCAAGATGGTGATTGTGACCCATGATCAAAGCCCCAGTGATGAGTAAGGGCGAAGCTTCAGCTGTACGGTTGCAGCTGCCATCTTGACTTTTTTTTTGACCCTCCCTGCAGAACCACTTGTCATAAACCATAAACATAAAATGAGCCATGTGCGTTGCTTCTTTGCTTCCTGCTATGCTTAATAACATGGCATCCCGCCCCCTGCAAAAGAACCCTTTCAGTAATGGGTCTGAAATTTTCCCTGTTATTTATTTTAGTGACTCTTGGGAGCTTATAGGAAGCTATATTTACCCGAGCCCATCCTAGAATTTAAATGGTGAATATAATAATACTAATGAGAGTTAATATGTTTCTGGGTTTAGTGTGTTTGTACATTTTGACTGCAAATGAAAAGTACTCTGGTGATTATGGAGACTGTAGCTTTAGAGTAACTAATATCTCCATAGTAACTTAAGTTTGCATTTCATTTAATTTAGTTTTGCTATATTTACTTGATTGTATCAACTTTTAAGAGTCTTGATACATCATTAAATGAACTCCGTCAAAAATTACTGTGCACACCTCATATATGTCAATTGTTCAGTGTTTAAACTATACAAGTATCACTAATTTCAGCTAGAAAAGAAAAATTGCCCTTCTTATTCCCACCCACCTAAATTTAGTCAACATTTAATTCAGTGGTTCTTTAGAATATGAAATAATTATTTATTATTTGAATTTATTATAGCCGCCCAACTCTAATTGATAGAATATGTGCATGTATTTTAATACAAACATATTAAAAATGCTAAATAATAGATGGGCCATGCAAAAAAAAAAAGGAAGTTCTTTTGCTTTTGCTTAATGCTTCAGCAAGCTATATAATCCTATGTTTTATTTCACTTTATTTCTCTTTCCTATGCTTTCACTTAGTTCCAAGAAGTCAGGTAGCATATATTGTTGGATTTAATTTTTTCAATAAATTATTTTTTCCTGAAATATATTCTGAATATCTGCAAGCTTTAGACTTTTCCCAAACCCTCTGATATTTTCCATGTTTGCATGAATGACACCCTTGTATACAAGACATTATATTCACCTCACAGTAGAAACAGAAGTAGCAGAGGAACAGTATGTTGCAGCAAAATATGGTTTGTTCAATATTTCAGTTAGCCTGCAAGATCTTTTTTTCCAGATGTTCTAATATATTACCTCTCTTCTCCATTTTTACATTACTTGATCAATTGTCCCTGAAAATGACTAGTACTGTTATTAATAATACATTTATAAAGCCACCTAATCATAAGTAGCTCAAGGAGGCATGCGAAGAGAGTTTAAAAAATCATAATAAATGGGCCATAGGAATTTTAGAGAAAATGCTATAGGTAGTCCTTGACTTATAGCCACAATTGAGCCCAAAATTTATGTTGCTCAGAGAAATTTGTTAAGTAAGTTTTGCCCCCTTTTATGACTTTTCTTTCCCCATGTGAATCACTGCAGTTGTTAAGTTAGTAACAAGATTGTTGAGTGAATCTGACTTCCCCGTTGATTTTATTTGTCCAGAAGGTTGCAAAAAGTGATCACATGATCCTGGGACACTGCAACCGTCATAAATATGAACCAGTTTTCAAACATCTGAATGTAAATCATGTGACCATGGGGATGCTGCAATGGTCGTAAGGGTGAAAATTGGTTATCAGTCACTGTTTTGAGTGCCGTTGTAACTTCAAATGGTCACTAAATGAACTGTTGTAGGTCAAGGACTACCTGTATTCCAGAAGTGAAGAACAATGACAGAGAAGCATGCCTCCCATAGACAAAGGGACCCAGAGTATGCCAATCCTGCCTCTGGGGGTCATCAAGCAGATTTGTTATTTCCAGGGCTGTTTTTAAATTTCTTGCTATCCTTCCCCCCACCCCCCACCCCCGACCTTTAACTTTGGATAGGATATCCTGCAGATTTTATCTCTTTTTGTATTTGGAGAATTAATTAGCGGTAAAATAGATTATCAATCTTGAGAATAAAATGGAAGCTTAATGCTAATTTATAGCAAGAGCTTCTTTTATGCTTGTTTCAAAAACAATTTCCAAATAAATATTATTTCCTGCACGGCTGTAATAAAAGTTTTTTTTTCCTTTTTAGCCTGTGGCACGGCCCCCGGTACCAGCACATCAGGTTCCCCCCTACAAAGCTGTCTCAGCCAGATACCGCCCCTTCACCTTTTCTCAAAGCACTCCCATTGGTCTGGATAAAGTTGGGTGTAAGCGTCACATGAGAGCATCCAATGGTAAGTTTCATTTGGCATGAAAAAAGTAAATAAAGTCAGAATATTCAAAAGTTTTACTCTACTGTTTCTCAACACCCAAACTTTGGAATTCAGCTTCTGTAGAAATTCCTCTTAGAAATAATTGTCTTCTTCAAACATATTTTCAACTTGGATTTTTTTTTTTCTGTACCCACAGAATCACAGTTTTAGAAGTTTGTGGTATTTTAATGTTTCTATGTTTGCTTAATTGCAAGGCTCTTTCTTCTTTTATCAAGAAAATAAATATTTTAAAAATAGAATAGAGTCATGTATGCTCCGTGTGTAGTATTTTAGACTGGAGATTTGTATTCTTTTATAGATGCCACCACGTTTTCTTAAACTACGAGGTGTTCTTAAGGGAATTATAATTTAAAAGATATAGAAAGTATCAGGTTACCAATCCATGTGTGAGAGTGGGGGTGTGCCCTATATGTGCATGTTGATGCATCTCTGAACCTACATCTTTATGTGGGTGTGTGTATGCCCATATGTATACATTATGTATTATGATAACATTACTGTTCAAAATAGAAAGGATTGCTACAATATTGCTTCGGCAACTTCCTTGCTAAAATCACGTTATATTTCAGCAGGCATGCAAAATTGCTGTGCTTTAATCTGGTCTTCCCAACCTACCAGTTTCCTTATTACATTATTTTTTTGTCCTGCTGGAAATAAGCAGTCAGGACAATAATCTGTTTTAGAGCAATAACACCATACAATCAATTTGATGTACTTTCATGTTCCTGGTTTCTTATTCTTGTTTTCAGCTGCTAGTTGATGGCTTGTCTGGAGTCCTCGGTGCTGTCTGTTTGCTTGCAGACATTTCATTACCCAGCTAGACTTAGTACCAGTGAGCTCTTATTCAATAGTTTTTCTTTCCAATTTTGGCGGTTGTGTGATTTTCTCCTTGGTAGTTCCTTGATTAGGGTATTGTTTGCTGGATTGTTTGCCTGGTGCTAATCCCTGCTTATCTGGGTATTGGCTGCTGGGGAAGATGTGTTCTGGTCTTTGTTTCCTCCTTCGCTTTTTATTGTCTCTTTTGAATGTTAATTTATAAATTGGTCTATCTCTTTGTCTATTAGTAGCTGATATGCCTGAGTGCCAAGCTTCCAGGAATTCCTAGTGTTTCTGGATTTAGCTTAGTTTAGGATGGTCACAGTTTCCTATTTAAAAATATGGTTGATTCTGTCCATGTGTTGTAAAATTAAGGAGTTTTCATCTTCTGATTGGTAGTTGGTATTCATGCATGCACTCTGCTAGTCTTCTGCCTGTCTGTCCTACGTTGTGGCTGTTACAGTCCTTACACTGAATGTTATAGATGACTCCTGACTCTTCTTCTTGGAGTTGTGTCTTTTGGCTTACTAGAGACGTTCTGGAGAATTTTAGTTGGTTTCTGTGCCACAGTGATGCCATGTAGCTGTAACAGTCTGTTGGTTGTTTCTGAGATGTTTTTGATGTATGTTAGTGTTCTTTTTCATAGTATGTGTTGGTTATGCTGTAAGGCATTGAGTGGTCAGACATTTTGGATAGAGCTGCATGAGTATCTGCTTTGTTGGATATGTTCTAGAGGCAGTCAGTTTCCTTTTTGTTTTCTTATGTTGGATGGATTGTGGTCTTCACACATGTGCATACTCATGTACATGGATTCCCATGCCTGAATGTATACATGCAAACACTTTATGTACATATCACTCTGTTTTTGGGAGAAGAGATAGCAAATGCACTCTCTTTCCATGTGCAATATTTCTGAAAAATACAAAGAGCTAATTTGTAGATTGAGTGGATTTTTTTACTGGGAATGAAAAGCTATAGCACTAAGGCTTTGATACTTCTGGCAACTCAGTAGTCAATTGTGGACTTTGGGGAGACATTTAAACAGCCTATCAGGCAGCTTATTTGCAAGCCTCAGAAAGATACTGTAGTGCTTCAAGTAGTTTGGCCATCAAGAGAGTTATTTCCTGCTGGGGAAAATTGTTTCTCTTGTGTTGTAGAGCTTTATCAATAGTCTTGATAGTTAAAGTGAGTTAGTCTCCTCACTTCATTGCACTAACCATCTTTTATTTTTATCTTTCATTGATTTTATTGTCATTTCTTTGATTCAATCATTGAAGGTTAGGCAGCACACACATTTCAACAACAACAAAAACAAAAACAATAATAATAATAATATAAAAATATCAATACCAATATAACTGCAAATACTGCCTTACAACCACAACATTTATGTTGCTAAGTGAGAAATTTGTTAAGTGAGTTTGGCCCCATTTTACGACTTTTCTTGCCACATTTGTTAAATGAATCATTGCCGTTCTTAAGTTAGCAACACAGTTGTTAAGTGAATCTGGTTTCTCCATTGGCTTTGCTTGTCAGAAGGTCACAAAAGGTGATTCCCATGACCCCGGGACACTGCAACTGTCATAAATATGAACCAGTTGTCAAGCATCCAAATGTAAATCATGTGACTCTGGGGATGCTGCAATGGTCATAAGTATGAAAAATGGCCATAAGTCACCTCTTTTCAATGCCATTGTAACTTTGAATGGTCACTAAATGAACTGTTGTAAATACCTGTACCAGATTAGGGGGAGGATGGGAATACTGGTGGTGGAGAAGAAAATTTTAAGGAACCTTAAGAAGGTTGTATACTTGGTACTTTGTTTCCTAGAGACATTTTTCACTTGTTAACTTGATGTAGGTGAAATAAATATTCATTTATTTATTCAATTTGTATAGCACCCATATCAAACCAATGGGTGATAAACAATCATAAAAACTATTAAAAAGAAATGCTACTGCTTCTGGCTTACTTCTGCATGCTTCGGTGAATCTCTTAGGTCAAGACTGGAATCTAAAGATGGAATTTATTTTGTGTTAGATAGATTCCCATAACTCCCAAGAGCTATTCTGAGTTCTGCTGATATTAACCAATAGAAAGCTGTTTCCATCACAACTGGGCCATTTCTTTCAAAAGGTAGTAAAATGCCGACGCCTGCAGGCGCCAAGTGTAGAAATTGCCACATAATGCCCGACTGTTCATTTCCCATTGAGCCACTGAAGTCCAGGAAACCACATGATTTGCATGGATATTTCAAAACTACAGTATTGCCTCAAAGATCTTTTGAGTAAGAGAACAAAACGGTGGGAGAGCTGTGATCCAGGAGGGTGGGGTGTCTCACTGATAAGGCCAACAGAATTGAGCACTGAGGGGTTTTTGGTTTTTTTTTTTTTTTTTGAAAGCTCTGAGTTGCAAAGCATCAAAATACAGTACAGTTGAGTTACTTTTTTGATTAAAAAAAAAGTAGAATTTTCCATTGTTGCTAGTTTCAGAAAGGAAGTCAAATACAGCAAGATACAGGAGCTATTGCTTAATGTGTCAGATCAGCACAGTGCAGACATTAAAGAGATAAATTCTGACCTTGTATTTGTAACTACCATTGCTGTGCTGGGAAAGGACAGCTCTTCATAGATTATTTCAAGTTCCCCTGGTCAGCTTCTTGCTTTCATCAGATGTGGGAAAGTTCAGCTACATGGATACTTATAACTAATTTCTGTACACTCCCCCATATTTCTCATCTGTTTTTGCCCTTCTGATTTAGGCTGCATTGTTGCTAGGAAATGAGGCAACAGTATACAAAGCTAGTTTCTGTGCTTAAGGTTTGCACAGCTATAACATTTTGGGCCACTTATGGCTGCATCAAGAAAACCAAATGCCTACTTTTAGAAGAATAAGCAAAGCACTTGTGATTGTTGGTTTCAACTAAGATGTATTCTCTCTCCTATCATTTGGTCTCCAATTATTGTAACAGGTACCAATGGATTTTTGAAGTACTTAAGAGAAAGGTTTATCACCTCCATTTGAAGAATACTGGATGATATCTGTAAATCCTTAGAATCAATAGAAGGAAATAAGTAACAAAAAAGCAAATAAAGCCTTAATTATAAGATCTAGCTTGGCAACGCTGTCCTTAGGAATGCTTTCCTAGGATCTCTACAAGTACATACATTTTGAAAACATCCTTCAACCTTTTAAACTTCATTTGTATTTATTAAATTCCAACATAATTCAAAAATGTACTTTCTCTGTCAGGCACACTGGAATCACATATTACTAAAGAATAATATATACAGTATATTAGATTGAGTTTTTAAAAATTAAATTCTTATACTATTCTCTTGAAGATTATCCAAATAATATGCTACCTATCCATGGAAAATAAGATCCATATTGTTTAAGGTAACTTATTTATTAATGTCTATTTTCAGTCAGTGATATATTCTCCTCCTTCAATGGTACAGCTGATATTTTTTAAGAAGTAAAAATAGTCCACAAGCTACCTTCACTAAATTAAAATTCTCTGACTTTTTTAAAAAAATGTCTGTGCAGTTGTACAACTACTAAAGTTGAACTGGTTGCTTAATAAATCTATCTTGCTGCTGCACAATGATATTTAATTATTCACAGGCTGAGTAGATGTTGAAGTTGTGAGGTGGCATTCTACTTCATTAACAATTTCAAATCCTAGCAATTGGCACCATTGGTACTGAATTTTGTGATCCAGAAAAGGCATCTCACAAAGCTAATTTCCAGAGACAGCAGATCAAGACTCTAAAGGCAGATTCCACTGTATATTCAGCACATAATAATAATAATAATAACAACAATAATGATAATAATAAAAAGTTGGAAGGGACCTTGGAGGTCATCTAGTCCAACCCCCTGCTCAGGCAGGAATCCCTATACCATTTCAGACAAATGGCTGTCCAGAAGGCAAATGTTCCAGAAAAGGCAGGTTGGAAGGAGCTGAAGTCCAAAGGCTAAAGTATATTTGAAGCTGAGAAAGTATTTTTGAAACTGAGATCTAAGGTTACAGATACGATATGGGAAGGCTAGAAGCAGATAAAAATCAGGCAGTTCTGACTTTGAAACAGCACTTCGAAAAATGGACAGGGGTATCTCACAGTTATGTAATATAGTTCGAGTTTGTTTTTTAGACTATGAAGATTTTCACAGTGGTTTATGTACAGTTGATGAAAAAAACAATCCCTTGCCTGCAAGCCTATATAATTTAGAAATCATGTCACAAAAGGAAAAGAGGATGGTGAGGGAAGAGGAAAGCAGCAGGTCCAGGTCCAATTCTTCATGTTAAATAGCTGTTCTTACAGAAAGGCCAACGGGATTGGATTCAAGGAGAGAAGATAATAAAGCTGAGTTTTCAGCAGGAAGAGGGAATGGCTTTATTTATTTTTCTATCTCTCTTGTTGCTAGTAACTGACAAAAATTACTGGTTCCTAATGGCAGTTTGATGGAATTAGTCTTTTGGCAAGACTAAAGAGAAGTCGTGTGGGCTGAGGAACCAGCTCTTTTATACCCCTGGCTTAAAATAGGTTTGAACTGTGAGTCAGCTGATAAATCTTTGTGCAACTAATCCTACTGATGTAAAAGCTGTCTTAGCCCATGGAATTTAATTTACCCAACTATTTTAGTAAGCTGGTGGGCCAGCACAGCTGCTGAAATCCTGGCATCAAGAGCTGAAATGTGCAATTTTTCATTCTCCAATAATGCGATGTCTGCACATTTTGCACAAAGTGAATTATTATTATGTAAATGCTGTGGAGCCAAATGTAGTTCTTCAACATTTGAGGAAAGGAAAGTGAAGGTTTTTGTTTTATATTTTTTAAAAAAAAGATGGATATGAATGCCCAGTGAAAGTCTAATTCAGAATAATAATAACAACAACAACAACAACAATAGTAATAGTTCCTTGGGTGGAATCCCCAAACATCTGGAGCACCACTTGAATTTGATCGGCATTTACAAAAATCACCCTTGGTCAATTGCAAAAGGCAGCTTTACTTAGAATAGATTACATCTTGTAACCTGTTCAAACAGCATCTGGCTATCCGTGGTCCTTGGAAAGAACTTGATAGGTGGATAAAAATGCCAGATCTAGTATAAACATCTGGCTGACTGTTTGACCAACCATAATAATAATAAATCAGTGCATTGGTTACAATAAGGAAAGAATTGGCCCATTATATGGATGAATGCTGCATGTGCACTATTTGTCTGTATATCTTTGTTTCTTTCATAACTTCCTAAGGATTTCCCATGATGTCACTGAGGGCACTAAACCCACAGCTATACATTCAGAGAGTGAGCTGTCATTTTAAAGCAGAGTTTGGCTGAAATGCAGCAACAGACGCTCAAAGCAATGAATAAGCAATTTCGGCATTTCCAATAGCTGCAGCTTCCGTGACCTGTGATAAATTTTATTTACGGATTAAAAAGGATTCCTGGTTTGAATGTAAACCAGGTGCAAGGTGATTGATCTTCTTCTGGATAGCAGAATGGTAGCCAGAGGGGATATAACTCGGTTTTGGAGCCTGGAAAGCCTTCAGATAAGTATGTTGATGTAGGAGATGAGTTCCATTTATTCTTTGTGGCATTTGGGATTTAAACTGTTTAAACATAGGCCTAGACTTGGGTATCAAATATCATGTTTTAACTGGAAAGCTTAGTAGAATAGTGAGACTGAAAAATAATGAAAATGACTTCACTGTTGCTTTTAGTTTTGACATTCCCGTTCAAGAGATAAAAATTGCCCATTCATGTTTGCTTATTTGCTTCAGACAGCAAACAATAGAGTGATACTTACAGTGAACAAGAAATAATAAGCTAGCTATACAGAGTCAAAGCTAATTTCAGTGGATGAATCAGCTCCAACTTATGTTACCTTCTTCATGGGTATCTGCTTTAAAACTCGCTAAAAAACTAGACAATTAAATCGAGATGCAGTATTAAGCTAGAAACCAATCATGGATCTTAATGAAAATGGCTTTCAAATATGTATTGCATTTCTGTGACTTCATCAGTTTTTAATCTGTGTGCCTCTTGTTTTTAGGAATATTTCCTATGTTGTGATTGTGATCAGTGAAATAATTTATTCTAATTGCTCTTACCTTTTTGATTTATTCTAAACAAAAGAAGTTAAAGAACTGAGATTAGTCTGAAGCTTTTAGGAGGACAGATCTAGTCTACTTTAAAATATCTGTAAGTTAAATATTTTGTACGGCTCTAAAAATTTAAGTCTCCTGAAATGCAGCGCCTTAAAAAGATTAGAACTTGTCATAGCAAAAGTAGAAAGGATGTAATTTGATGGATCATTATTTACATGCACTGTTTCTGGGATAACAAAAGTAAAGTATTAAACAATTTTTGAAGAACACAAAAATCACCCTTTATTAAAAGATAGCAATGTTAGCGCCTTTTTTTCTCTAGCTTATGGGGCCACCACCACTGAAAAGGTTCTCTTTCACAAGTACTCTCCAAACATTGAAATGAGGATTATTCAGAAGATGACTTAACATCACCCTGGATAATGGAAAACCTGTGGCTGTTTCATTTTCCTGAATATTCTATTCTCAGATCTCCCAACCAACATAATCAATACGGAAGGACATTAGCAATTGAAGGCCACTGGCTTTCCTACCTTCTGTAAGGCATGTGCAGGCACAGAAATTTTGGGAAAATATATTAACACTAGTATTTAAATAATTAATATATTTACACCTTGCTGTTCATTGGTTCTCAGGCTTTGTTTCAAAAATGAGAGCCAGTTTGGCATAGTGCAGGGGTAGGCAACCTTGGCTCTTTGATGACTCGTGGACTTCAACTCCCAGAATTCCTGAGTCAGCTATGCTGACTCAGGAATTCTGGGAGTTGAAGTCCACGAGTCATCAAAGAGCCAAGGTTGCCTACCCCTGGCATAGTGGTTAAGGTGCTGGCCTAGAAACCTGGAGACTGTGAGTTCTAGTGCCACTTTAGATACGAAAGCCAGATGGGTGGCTTTGACCCAGTCACTCTCTCTCTTAGCTCAACTCATTTCACATGGTTATTGGTGTGGAAAAAATAGGAGGAAGAAGGAATATTAGATACAATTGCCGCCTTGTGTTATTGATAAAGTAATAAAGACCAGATAAAAACCTAATAAATAAGGGATGGTGGCTACTCTCATCTATACATTATGAGAAAATATCTAATCAACTGTGCTGATAGAATCTTGGAAACATATCCTATAACAACATTCTTCTGTGTAGTAACACAAAGCATTAAACTGGGAAGAAGGATATGCTTAGTTAATTGGGGGGGAGCTGTTAAAAAAAAGATTTCTTCCATTATATCTAATTAATAACAGAATAACAAGAGTTGGAAGGGAACTTGGAGGTCTTCTAGTCCAACTATCTGCTCAAAGAGGAAACCCTATACCAGGGGTAGGCAACCTTGGCTCTTTTATGACTCGTGGACTTCAACTCCCAGCATTCCTGAGCCAGCATGGTCATAAAAGAGCCAAGGTAGCCTACCCCTGCCCTATACCATTTCAGACAAATGCCTGAGCTGGTTTCATGCCGGTTTCCAGGCATCTGAACTTTGATCATGTGGCTGTTAGAATGATATGATAGTTGTAAATAAGTACCATTTGTAAAGTTACTTTCTGAGTGGCATTGTAACTTCGAACGGTCGCTAAACAAATGGTTGTAAGTTGAGGACTACCTGTATGCATTCAATTCTTTTCCTTACTTTGAATATGTTTTTAGTAGCTTGTTTCTGTCCTACTAGGTTGGTATGTTTTACTGTTCATGCAAGTGGTTATCATAAATAAAAAATCAGAATCTGGTGCCATTTTAAGAAAGCATTTTGTAAAACAAATATGTAATGGACAGTCGGTTTGACAATACCTAATTTCTCAGAATTTCCCTTTCCCGCTAGGTGCTGCAGATGGTACCTCTGAATCTCCAGCTTTAGTGGATGATAATGGCAGTGAAGAGGATTACGGCTATGAAGAACTCTGCCATGCCCACCCAAGGTACTTGCAGCCTGGAGGCGAGCAGCTAGCTGTCAGTGAGGTAAATTTCTAACTTTGGAATTTCCAGACATTGCAACTGAAAATGTGTAAAAAGTTTCACATTTTTGTCACTGCAGTGGCTACGGATCCTTACTTACCCTTTGGGTATAGCAAGATCTTTTTCTTTTAACAACATGTTTTTATTGCAGCTGATAAGTGATGGAAATGTGGTCTGTGCCGAGGCTCTCTGGGATCACGTGACCATGGATGATCAGGAATTAGCCTTCAAAGCTGGAGAAGTCATCCAAGTCCTTGAAGCTTCCAATAAAGATTGGTGGTGGGGAAGAAATGAAGACAAGGAAGCTTGGTTTCCAGCCAGTTTTGTCAGAGTAAGTGAAGCAAGATCTCTCTATTTTTCAAGCACTTGTTTATCCTTGGAGACCTGGTTAAATTCTATCCTGCATTCTTTCCCACCAAGACATCTAGGCTGCAGTGATTCGCTGGAGTATTTTTCATTTTTCAAGTTATTTCCATCTATTAAAATCATCACTGTCCTGCTCTTCCATTTCTTTCTGTTTGTTTTGTACTGTACTGTACATAGGAACAATCTTTCTTGAACTGAGCTCAATTCTTGGTGACATGGACATCTTTGTGTAATGTTATGACAATAATGCAAATGCATTTGCCATTGCCTTCGTCTGACGTGTTTTTTTCCCCAGCTTCCCAATCTAGTATAGAGACCTTATTTATTTATGTATTTGCTTATTTATTTGCTTATCTGTTTATTTCAAAAGACTTATATTGATGCTTATATTGTAGCAACAACTCCAGGTACTATACAGCTAAAACATTAGTGGCCCCCAAATTATAAAGTAAAATTATTGCACCTTGGGGCAGTATTCTTCCGTACATCATCATCTTGCTGGACTTTTGCCTTTTTCACTCCCATGCTTGCAAGAAGAGACAGCTCCTCAAGACCTTTCAGAAGACA
This sequence comes from Protobothrops mucrosquamatus, assembly GCF_001527695.2. Lineage (NCBI taxonomy): Eukaryota > Metazoa > Chordata > Lepidosauria > Squamata > Viperidae > Protobothrops > Protobothrops mucrosquamatus. The sequence goes on along the minus strand of NW_015386853.1, from coordinate 174,529 downwards.
AGGAGGTTGAATCTACCTGAACTCTGGGGAAAGGATGGAACAAAACTGCAGGGACAGTTTCAGAGGAGGCTCCCACTATACGATAATGTTTAAGGCAGCGGTCCCAAACTTTTCTGGCTTGGCAGACTGGTGGGGGGGGGAAGGAGGGTTCCGTGGAGTGGCAGGCATGCACGCGAGCATGTGCAACTCCATTTGTTCAAGTGGCAGACAAGTGCGCATGCGTGCCACCTGCACAAATGGAGCTGCTTGCGCGAATGACCACATGCATGAATGGAGCTGCACGTGCATGCGCTCTCACCTGCCACTTCTGCAGACTGGTTCCGAATGGGCCATGACCCAGTAGTGGGCTGTGGGCCGGGGACCCCTCGTTTAAGGGAAGGAACCTATCTGACCTAGTGGGATGGGCAAATATCCTCAGGAAGAGGCAGTCATGCAGGTAGCCTGGTCTCATGCCATTTAGGGCTCTAAAGGGGATACCCAACATCTTGAATTGCACTGGGAAAGAAACCAGAAACCAGTGTAGCTCACACAGCAGTGCTATAATATAGGGAAAATGTGGAGCACTAAGATCTACATCAATGCTGCATTCTGAATCAATTACAGCTTCTAGGCACTGGTCCAGCACCAGGATAGCATCACTTAGCCAGGGAAGGAGAGGTATTATTTGGTATCATCAGCATAGACAGAGACCAAAGTCAGCTTTGTTTTTTCATTCCCAAATTCTGTTTCCCTTATGTGCAGGCATTTAATCTTTCCAAATTGCTGATTCTGAAGAATATCATTTTTTCTTCTGCTTGCAGGAGAAAACCATTAATAAGTAATGATTTCAAAAAGCATATTGTAAAGGCTAAATAGGCAATATAAAGGCTAAGAGGTTCCACTGTTGACAGTTAAGCTGTTGTTAATTGAAATTATTCTTGAGATCACTTGTTGTATCTTTCTAATTAAAATGCAACCTCTCCATGCTGATTTTTAACTGGGAATATCTAAAACAACAGGTGGACAACCTGTCCAAAGCACAGGGAACTCCTACTCTATTTTATAGCCATGAAAGCCTCTAAAATTATTCTATGAAAATTTGAAATACAGATAATCCTTGATTTAAAACCATTCATTTAGTGACCATTCAAAATTACAGTGGCGCTGAAATAAGTGACTTATGACCATTTATCCCACTTATGGCCATTGAAGCATCTCCATGGTCATGGCCCGCGGGCCGGCAGTTTGACACCCCTGCTCTAAAGAGGGCATTCAGAAACAGGGTAGCACAATTGAAAAGGTCATACAATCCCCATCATGTTATTTGACATGGTTATTTGTAGGGAAACTTTGATAAAGATTGTAGAAATATGGTAATGGATGTGGGAAATAATCCTAAGTATACCTAGACAAGATATTTTAAAAATATCAAGTACATTGCCCTAATATTGACATTATATTTCTGGATTGATGTTGGATATAGGTGTACTTTTTCAATTCGGTTGTTTGACCTCCATTCTACTTTTCATTCCAGCTACGAGTCAATCAAGAAGAATCTGCAGAATACTCTAGTGGCCTCCAAAATGAAGAGCCAAATATAGATCCTGAAAGGCATCGCCAAAAAATAGCAGAAAACAAAGATCAGATGAGAACCAATGTAATTCAGGAAATAATGAACACAGAGAAGATTTATATCAAACATCTGAAAGACATCTGTGAGGTAAGCTATAAAATGATAATGTAACAAGGAAGAAGAAAAGAACCCAATGTTTGTCGTGAAGAGTCTATGAGCCGTCCAGAAAAGTGATGTGGTCCCTAATGAAAAGCAGCATCACAAAAACCCTTCTGACTGTTCCTTTCTTTTCCTGTGATGTGATTTAGGCTGATTCACACATCCACATTGCCCCAGTGCAAGTACGGGTTACAAGCCATATTATACTTCTATCTTTTTTTTTTTGCTCCTCAGACCACTGGGAAGGCCACCTTCCACTGTCTTTTCCTGGTACAGATCAAATTAGTGTTTGAGAAATTGTGATGGCCCAAGTGACAGAAATGGTTTATATATTTATTTAGCTCCTGGTCCATTGATGGACATTAGACAGGAAGGTATCAAGTACAAGGGTGAGTCAACTGGTTGAGTTTATGCAGAAATTCTGTCAATAGAAACCACAAAGCACAGTTTCCTGGCTTGGATGGGAGCTATAATGATGTAAGAGAAAATCCCAGCAAGGTTATCTGGTCCACACAGTCCAGGAAGAACACCAGCTCATTACTGTGGACAAAGTCATTTCCAGCAGATCAGTCCATCTGAGTCAGTCAACATAAGGCTGCAGTATGGAGAAAACAGAAAAACCGGAGAAAGTGACAGGAAAAGGCAACATGGGCAAAGAGAAGAAAGGAACTACAGCAGACATGTCAAACAAGGCCCGGGGGTCGGATGCGGCCCGCGAAGTGGTTTCATGTGGCCCGTGAAGCCATCCTGGAAACAGTGAGGGAATGGCCCCCGCTGCCTTGGCCTTGGCCCAGGCCAGCCGGGAGGGAGCCAATGTACAATTTTGTGGTGGCCATCTTGGCACTTGCCCTGGTGGACCATGCCTTGGCACTTGCCCTGGTCCCACCCCCTTCTGCCAGAGACCTTCAGATCTGGCCCACTCCTGCCCAGGCCCCCATAGGCCCCCTTGACACGAATGATGTAGAACTGGCCATGCCCACCCAGTAGGCCACACCCACTCCATCCACACCCACCTACTAGGCTGCACCCACTCTGGCCATACCCACCCGGGCCCCCCAGGGCAACCGCAATGCTGATGCGGCCCTCAGTGAAATTGAGTTTGACACCCCTGAACTACAGGTAGTCCTCAACGTATAACAGTTCATTTAGTGACTGTTCAAAGTTACAACGGCCCTGTTTTTCACAGTTACAACCTTTCTAGCATCCCGATGGTCATGTGATCAAAATTCAGATGCTTGGAACTAATTCATATTTATGACTGTTGCTGTGTCTCAAGATCATGTGATCACCTTTTGTGACCTTCCGACAAACAAAGTCAATGGGGAAGCCAGATTCACTTAACAACCGAGTTAACTAACTTATCAACCGCAGCAATTCACTTAACAACTGAGGCAAGAAAGTTTGTAAAATGGGACAAAATTCACTCAATAAATGTTTCACTTAACAATAGAAATTTGGGGCTCAATTGTAGTCTTAAGTCGAGGAGTACCTTTAATAAGTCAGTGCCATAATAACAAATATTTATTATAAAAAATTGAAAAAAATCTTTTTCTGTTTTACAGAATAAAGGTTGCTGGTGATCATGACTTCTATTGAATATTTTTGCTTTGTCTCAACTGACCCTGTGTCTATCAAAAGCTCTTCCGATCACTTTCCCAAGTGAAAGAGACACTGACTTGTTAAAAATATTTCCCCAACTTTGTTTTAAAAAGATACGGGAAGGCATTTGCTACTACTCAGACTATGGTGTGTGTTTTTCAGCAGAAAACCAAGTCATGAGCCTATTCCAGTATATTGCACTAGGTTTTCTTGCCATAGAAATATAATATAGATGTATGGGAGCAAATTGAAATGTGTTGTCCAGATGCCAAATTAAAACAGTTGTTACTTCCTTAAAGTAAATTAATTCTGTAATGCTGTAGAATTCAGTCCCTGTATATTGACTTTGAGTTGTGTAAAGTAATTGTTCCTTAGAAATTCTACAGAATGATTGCAGTAGACAAGTGAGGAAATGTTATGACTGAACTTCTTTTAGTATAAAGTGGTAGAGTGCTTACCTTCAATGTTTAGTTACCCTGATCAATATTAAGACCCTTTTCGGTTGGATTTCTTAGGGATACATTCGGCAATGTCGCAAACATACCGGAATGTTCACATCGGCCCAGCTAAGCACCATATTTGGAAATATTGAAGATATTTACAAATTCCAAAGAAAATTTTTGAAAGATCTAGAAAAGCAGTACAACAAAGAAGAGCCCCACTTAAGTGAAATAGGATCCTGCTTTCTTCAGCATGTAAGTTGGTTAAATATCCTCATTTGACTAAGTAGTAAAGAGCAAGAGAAAGGGAATTTGGTGAACTGGGGAAACCTGCAGTGAGGCAACACTGCAGAATCAGCATAATTCAATAAAAGTTATGTTTTCTGAAGAGGCAAAGGTCAGAATGAGGAGGCTGATTATACAGAAAGGGCCAGGACTTGGGGGTTTATAGTAAGTATATTTTAGGGCAGGGATGCCAAAACTACGCCCACCCCATTGCCGGCAATGGAAAAAAAGTTGTAATACGTCATGACACGTCACGTGACGTTGCGAGTTTGACACCCGTTTTAGGGGTTATATCAGTTTTTAGTGTTTCTCATTTCTAAATGTTAGAGAATTGTGCTGTAGATTTTCAGCAGTTTTAACCAGGGAGGCTGGAGCTGCACTAAGGGGCTTTGCTGCAGGGATTCATTCATTCCGGGTCCTGCATGCCTGACTGATTGCCAAGCTCAATTATTTATTTTGAGTCAGCTTTCTGAGAAACAGTCATATTGTTTCTGTGCCTTTTCAGGAAATCCAGGTGTCTTACATCCCTGTCCTCTCCCTTTCTTCAATTAGAAACAGCTGCAGGATTGCGAAAGCAATTTCTACAGCTTGCAGTTTATCTGCACCTTTAGTTTTCTCCTTCCAGCTGCGAGATATTTTAAAATTGTTTTTGTATTTTTGTTTTTTGATTTTAGCAAGAAGGATTTGCAATCTATTCTGAGTATTGTAACAATCACCCTGGAGCCTGCCTTGAGCTTTCCAAGCTGATGAAGCAGAGCAAGTACCGCCATTTTTTTGAAGCTTGTCGCCTCCTTCAGCAAATGATTGACATTGCCATTGATGGTTTCCTTCTCACTCCTGTTCAGAAAATCTGTAAATATCCCTTGCAGCTTGCTGAATTATTGAAGTACACCACTCAGGATCATAGGTAAGGCCTACTGGTTAGGTTTTTCTGTGGGAACGTTCCACATTCAGGTTAGCTTCTTTCCACTGACCAAGGATGCTTGCAGGATATGATCTAAAGCAGGGGTAGTCAACCTTGGCTCTTTTATGACTCGTGGACTTCAACTCCCAGAATTCCTGAGCCAACACAGCTGGCTCAGGAATTCTGGGAGTTGAAGTCCACGAGTCATAACAGAGCCAAGGTTGACTACCCCTGAAAAGGATATGATCAAATACTTATGAAAGCAGCCATGATGGGTGCAATAAACATTCCTCCTTTTTTCATGTCCATCACAAGCACACACATAAAAAAGGGAGACGTTCAATTGCACCCTTGCCTTTCAATTTTTCCAGAAGCACAGGCTTAAATTTGTATGTCCTCTTCATATACAATTCTTAGTGATCGTGAAAAGAAACTTCTAAACCATCTTGAGAAGTAGGTAAAATTGTTAAACTATGCTGAAATATAAATTATGTATTTTAGTTGAGAGCATTCAGTTAAATTGGACTGGAACACAGCACATGCAGTCCATGATATCCCTGGACATTATCCATGGAATTAAATTTTAAAGTGGAAATGGTTGGCTCTCGTAAAGTTTTTGGATAAGAATAACAAAATCCTATTAGATTTCGATCATTTTCCAGGAGACCTATCGAGATATTAGCATTTTTTGTACAGTGTGACAAGGGTGAGATTTGAAACAATTTTATAACCGTGTGGAGAGGGGATCCTCAACCTCTTAAAAACATAGTTGAGCTAGCCTTACACCGCCCTAGCCCGACACTTTCCAGATATGCTGGACTTACAACTCCCAGAATTTGCAGACAGCACTGTCAATTTTTGTGACAGGTTGAGGAGCTGAGACCCTTCTGGATATAGTTTTTGAATTACAACTTTTTGTAGCTCTCAGCCAGCATAGTCAGTGGGGTGGAATGTCGAGAGTTGTAGCTACTTACTAAGGTAGGAAAGATTGATTTAGAAGATGAACCAATCAGTTCTCCACACCTCACTGAACTGTTTTCTAATTCTCTCAAACTGAATGAAAATTACTAGTGTGAAAGAAAGTGATCTGTTGGATGATAAACTATGATTCAGAGCTTTAATACTTTTTGATTACTTAAGATGTCTGTTATAAGTTCTGCTATTCTGAATGGACTGAAAGTGCATGGACTGCGTAATCAAATAAAGAGGAACTTTACTTGCTTTACTTGCTTGATATCCAACTTTTCACCCTAGAGCTCTAAAGATAGGCTGGATGACAGCTCCCATCACACACCCATGACTTTCAAACTACATGACTGTGCATCCCTCTTGTAATCCTATACCCTTGCAACAGTATAAATCACCCACCTCCTACATGCACGTTGCAGGCTGATGAAAAAAGGAAATGTAGTCTAACACAAACTAACTTCTTCCTAGATTTCTTTGAGCCACTCAGTACCTCTCAACACATTCTATCTCACCATTAGAATGAACATAAAAGTCGGTAACTATGTAAGGAGAGAGTTGTAATTCAGAGACAAGGTCAGTCCTAGGTATACCCTAGTACTAGCTCTGTTATTATTTTAATTGGAACAATCTGCTTAAGAGCCTAGGGAATTGTTATCAGAGCTACAGAGGTCTATAACCTTTTCAGTCACTGAACCTTCTCGCTTTTTTTAAAAAATTGCTAGTGAGATTTTAGCACCCTTATCTAGGAGTCATGCAAGAACTCACAAGACCTCAGTGTTCCCATATAAGCTCATGAAATCTGATTTGAAAATGGTGGGATCGTGTGAGTTTAATAATCGTGGAAGATTTTGAATGTTACATTTTTATTTAATGTATTGGTCTTTCAGTGCTTTCTAGGAATGTTGTAAATGGTTTGGCAATTTTGCTGGCCCCCTGGCCTGTGGGTCACTTCTCTAAAAGGAATGAGAGGAAAATGGCAAATTTGCACTGTTTGAAGTATCCATAGCAGCAGTTGAGAAGCTCAGTTTATGGTCTTTTCAGTTAATTGCAAACATGTACTTGTTGAAATCATACTGTCTTTTTACGGGACTGTTATCATGCTAGAGGTTTCTTAGATGAATCATGCCAGAAGTACCGTAGGGGTTGTTTGGAACATCTTTTCTAAATTTAAAGGTGGTTTCAAAAATTGCTCCACAGGCAGTCTGTTTTTTCCAACAAGACTGAAAGCTCTAATTTCCATTGTAAAAGTGCTCAGACAATGAGGCAATTAAGTGTGGGGTTCATTTTTTTAAAAAAACCACAGTTAATATGCAACCTGGACAGGAAGTTGCGCTGGTTATCTTATGCACCCTTTTTGGATATAAATCCCTTTCAACTGCAGCTACACTCCAGATAGATAGGAGTGTGGGAGATATTTGTTGTCTTGATTTCTCCTTTTCCCACTTTGTTCTTTGGGATTAATGCAGGGCTGTCTTGGAGATTCTGAAAAGATTTGTACAGCTTTATACAGAAAAGGCTCCAGCCTTCCTTTTATCTGAGCTGCCCTGCCTAACAAAGGGGTTGCTGTTAGAGCCATTGTCTCTGTTCAGTGGGAAGAATCCATCATGGTACTTGTAGAAATGGAGTCTCCTGCCACTCTCCCCACTGCCCATAAATGTCTGTGTGAATGTGTGTCAGAGAAGATGCTAAAGAGACTTTAGATTGTTTCCTATATGTGTGGCATTTTGTAAGGCTATTAAGACATTGCTGTTTCAGCAACCTTTTGGAATTTGGCAGATAGGATAATTCCCTCTTGTAGGAGAATGCTTAATGCGATGTATTTATGGGGTATTACAATTATTTTTTTTCCCTTTATTAGACTGATCATTCTTGTGGTTTTTGCTATTGTTTTGACTTTGTCTTTTTTGGCTTTATTACTGAATCAGGTAGTATAAACTGCTCAGGGTCACTTTTTTTTAATTAAAGTAGGATATTAATCTAGTAAATGAATAAGATGCATCCTCTGCAGGGATTGACCAGTATCTTTCTTTCTTTGACAGTGACTATAACAATATCAAGGCAGCATACGAAGCCATGAAGAACGTAGCTTGCCTCATCAATGAACGCAAACGAAGGCTAGAAAGCATAGACAAGATTGCTCGCTGGCAAGTCTCCATTGTCAGTTGGGAGGTGAGGGAACATTGCCAGGCATTTTTCAAGCTTGAAGACCCAGGGTTTCTCCCCACTGTTTCAAGGGGTGTTTTCTTATTTTGTGCTGCTTCCACTGTAAAAAGGTGGTTGTTGATTTCCATTGTGGTGATTATGATTTACTTCAAATAATTTATTAATTTATTTCACTTTTATTTTTCTCAATGATTCATCAAGTGGCTGATGTCCTAAAAACTCAACAACTCAGCTGCACCAAATTGTTTTTGCTTCTCCTTCAAAAGGCTTAAAAAAAATCTGAAGAACAGCAGAATCATTCTAAACCAAGAAGCAATGTTAGAAATCACTGAACTCAATTATTTACTTACTTGGGGATTTTACAGAGATTTTTGTAGCAGCTGGGTGATCATTTAGTTGTATACTTGAAATTGAGAAGAGGTGAAGTTGGAGTCAATATAGGTTTTTCTTTTTCCTGAATACTGGTTAGTTTTTCTTCACACTCTAGCATTTTGAGGGTATAATCTGTGCAAAGGAGAGGCATTTTTACTTAACTGGGCTCTCCTGGTTTTTGGTTATTTTTGTAAAACTGCTGCAAGTAATCTCATTGAACTGGGATTGGCAACTTGGGGGGGATTTTTTTAAAAGGTTCCATTTTTTGAGAGATTTTGGCAATCATAGTCCATGATCTGGGAGATTGGGGCACTATTTAAGAGTATAATAAAATCCTTGAATCCTTAGGTACCTTTCTGATAACCCTTGTATTGGAGAGATAATTTGGTTTAAATCTAAAATCCAATACAATCATGTATATTTAGGTTCAGAATTCAGTAAACATTTGAATCAGCCTGTTTAATTCTGTTTTGGAGTGGCCAACTACCATTTAGGGCCTCTGCACATATTGCTATAACTAAAAACAGGGTCATAAGCACGACCACAAACTTTGAAACAGAGAAAAAGAGATAGAGGCAAAGACCACGTTCTTCAGTAGAAAAAAATCCCTATGGAATTTTTATTTTAAAAAATTAATGGAAATACAAATTTTGAAAGGGAAAGGTAAGGAAAGTAATGTATTAAGTATGTGAGAAAAAGTCCAAAAAGTGAAATAGAAAAGACAAAGAAAGACAAGAAAAGAAGCTACTGCAATTACAAGTACATTTATATTTTATTCTCTTTTTCTCTAGGGTTAAAAGACATAAGCTTTTATGACTAAACTTAGGCCTTTCAATAAAAGTATTAGTCTGAAAAAGTGCTACTGAAGTCTTGATTTTTGTGTAGCCTAGACTTCACAGCTCTTTTCTTAAGCGACTTAAACAATGTTTTAGTGACTTTAAGATAGTAGCTCCAGGTGAATAACAGGAGAAAAGCTTATTTATTCTCTTTTTCTCTAGGGTTAAAAGGCATAAGCTTTTATGACTAAACTTAGGCCTTTCAATAAAAGTATTAGTCTGAAAAAGTGCTACTGAAGTCTTGATTTTTGTGTAGCCTAGACTTCACAGCTCTTTTCTTAAGCGACTTAAACAATGTTTTAGTGACTTTAAGATAGTAGCTCCAGGTGAATAACAGGAGAAAAGCTTATTTCCTGCCAAACACTCTAGAGCAGAGGTCTTCAAACTTGGCCCTTTTATGACTTATAGTCTTCAACTCCCAGAATTCCTCAGCTAGAGTATTGCCACAAGGGTCTCTGACAGGGATAGATATTGTCTGTGGCTGTTGTTCACCAAGAAATAATCTTCAATATTTATGTACGCAACAGACCATTCCACTGGCTTAACTGGAGTTGGGGAGGAGAGACAAATGAACCTCCTGTCAGGGATCTATTGATGATAGTTAACATAGGTAACATCTAGCTCTAATATTTTAAATTGGGGTTGGGGTGGAGTGGGATGTCTTCCTCATTCTGGTAAGGGAAGATTTTGCTACATTTACTGGCATAGGTATAAAAAACGTGTGGCAAGCAGTTCAGGCTTGGTGGTTACCATATTGGAGACTAAAGATTAATAGATTAATATTAAAGATTAATAGAAGCATGAATTATTTATCTATCTAACCAGTGCTTTTTTTCTAAAAAAAAAAAAAAAAGGTGCCAGAACTCACACACATCATACAACCCGCCTTGCCTACCCTATAAGGTTCCATCCAACAAAGGTGCTGGAACTCCGTTCTGGGCATTCTATGAGGAAAAAAAGCCCTGTATCTAACATCATTCATGGTGCTAATAAAGTAAAATTTGCTATCTCCTTTTCTTTTTCTTTTTTACAAATGCTTTAGGGGCAAGACATCTTAGGCAAAAGCTCTGAATTAATCCACTCAGGAGAATTGACCAAAATCTCCAAACAAGGCAAAAGTCAGCAAAGAACATTCTTTCTTTTTGACCATCAGCTTGTGTTCTGTAAGAAGGATTTATTGAGAAGGGACATGTTGTATTACAAAGGCCGGATGGACATGGACGAAATGGAGGTGGTAGATGTTGAGGATGGCAAAGACAAAGACTTTAATATCTCTGTAAAAAATGCTTTCAAAATTGTAAATAATGCTACAGAAGAAGTTCACCTATTTTGTGGGAAAAAGCCAGGTGATAAAAAAAAGTGGCTGGAGGCTTGTATAAATGAGAGGAGACGAGTGCAAGAAGACAAAGAAATGGGTAAGTATTATCTTTTGCTAAGTGAAAACTTTAGAGTGGAAATTTGGAATATTTTCCCATTGCATAGTCTCTCCCACCGGCCTCGTTGCCTACCTCCCCAAATCAGCAAAACTATATTGAAAATGTTCATGATGTAACCCAAATGTTGTGAGATTGTAGCATGTAAAATTTCATGATTTTTTTAAATTCAATTTGATTGTGATTAAATGCATTTGTGGTTAGAGTCGTTCCATCAATGGGCTGGAAGGATTGCATTACCGATTTTTTTTAATTAAAGCCAAGGTGCAATATTTTGTTTATTTCTGATGTGGTTTTGGTATCAACGGACTCAATACCCAGAATTGGGTGGTTAATTTTAAATAATGATCAACTTTTAAATATGTTGTTAAGTACTGTTATGACTGAAAGGGGCAAATCCAGATTCTCAGGAATAATTCCTTGTGATTTCCACTTATCTACTTCATTTTGGTAGAACTGTTCTGGAATGACAAATCTGCATTATTCTGAATCAAACCATTTGTCCATTTTCTCAGTATTCTCTACACTCAATGGTAATGGCTTGTTTACCTTTTTCAGAAGTTATGATATCCTTGCAGAGATGTTGAGAATTGAAACTGAGCTTTTCTATGTATAAAGTCTGCACTCTGTTATTAAATTGTGATGCATCTCCTCTTTTGAAATTAGATTGTTACTCAGTGATGCTTTTATTGAACTTAGCTTTAACAACATATTACAATCTCATTCTTGAAATAGCATTAAAATTTCTATCATTTATCCTTCAAACATAGGAATGGAAATCTCAGAAAACCAAAAGAAGCAAGCAATGCAAAATGCACGGAAGTCAAGAAATGGAAAAATGAAAGGTGAATATTTAAAGCATCTTCCCCCACCATGACCAAAGACTGGTTCACCCAAGATAGCTTTCCTTTCAGATGAATAATCTTGTTTTCTTGGGTATTAAGGATATAAGGAAGTGGCACATAGACTAGGCCAGTGGTGGCGAACCTTTTAGAGACCGAGTGCCCAAACTGCAACACAAAACCCACCTATGCATCGCCGGGTGCCAAGTGGGCGTGGCTACTGAGTGGGCGTGGCCACCGAGCTGTCAATTCGTGCTTGCTCACTGTCCGCTCCGACTCGTGCTCGCTCTCAAGCTGCCTGCAGCAAATGCTGCTTCCGCAGAAAGTTGCTCCTTTTATAGCCTCTCGCCTATTCCCAGACTGCGCATGCGCAGAGAGGAGGAGGGAGCAACTCAGCCCAGCAATGGCTCGCGTGCCACCAGAGACGGCTCCGCGTGCCACCTGTGGCACACGTGCCATAGGTTCGCCACCACGGGACTAGGCAGTATAGATGCAACGGGTTAGATTTTCCTATGCTTTACTAGCTGGATATTGGCAAGATATCACTCCTGGCTGTTAATCCATATGTATCATTGTCTTCATAAGTACATGACTGTAGATATAGGGAGTCCCTGGTAATAGAACAGGATGATGAACCTATGATATATATAGTGTTGAACTATGACTCCCAGAACCCATTCACTGTATTAGTTAATATGTTTCATTTTCTAGGTTTACACAATAATTTAATCATAAACTAGCACACTCTGTTTACATAATACACACAAAAGAAATTAACAATGGTTAAACAAGTTATATGAATACATTTTGTCTTTAAAAGATTTGGTTAAACATGCTGTTTGGATCAACTTCTTTTTGGATCCTGCTCTCTGAATCAGCCAGGTGTGTAGTTGCAGGAAAACTAGAGTATCACAGCAATGGTGTCTAAAAAAACATGCTATTTGAGGTAGGAGAAGGACTGCTGCTTGAGTAGAAAAGAACATCTCCCAGTTTCCCTTCTTCTGTTGCCCTATTACCCCACCAGCTTTTTCTCTGTCTGTTGTATACTCCCATTCTTAACACTTATAATGAGTAAACTGTTTTGGACAGCAAAGGGAGTTGGCTCCAATTTACCATGCATCCTGTTTGGTCCTTGTAATTTTGCCTAATGGTGAAACTGCCCCTGGCCTCAGATTCCTATTTCCTGATGTATGGCAAAAAGGGTCATGTGAATAGGTCCTGAATTATAATCTTTGGATATTGTTTTCCTTCTACAGGTGTCAGCTATAATGGATGCCCAGTGCCACCGCCACACCAGAGTTTGCATCCTATCCATCAGCGTCATGTTACAGTGCCCACTAGTATTCCACAGCAGCAGGTGTTTGCCCTAGCAGAACCAAAGCGGAAACCATCCCTTTTCTGGCACACTTTTAACAAACTGACGCCATTTAAGAAATGAACAGCCCAACATCCATGGCCTGAGAGGCCATCTGGAAAAGGGGAACAATTTACCAGCAAAGCTTTTGTTGGTCCAGTTGGAAAACATGGATTCTGCCCTGGATAGAAGATATGGGTTGATTTCTGATTTTCCACCATAACCTTCATTGAGCAACATGAAGAAGACATGGTTTATTGAAGGAGAAAGTGAATGATCTGAAATGGATGTGGTCCTGAATCAATAAACAGACCGATGGGAGAGTTACCACTTGACCACAGTAGCAAATTGCTGCTATCTCAGAAAAGGGCATGTGCATAAGTCATCCTTGTACCAAAGGAATGGTTCAAAACTTTTAAGTCATTTTGACAGGCTTAATAGTGAATGGATTGACCAAATTTAAAAACAGGAAGGATAGTTTCTCTGCCTTTGTGCAGAATTTGGCAAAGGGTGGTCTCATCCTTCCTATAGCTCTTACATCATCAAGTTGTTGGTACTGACAAAACTGCTTAATTCTTCCTATTTGTCTTTGTTTGCTGTGTTGTTCTGTTAAGTGAGACTTAGACTTCCTCCAAGGCACATTCATGGCAAAAGGAAGAAAATGTGAACTCGGTATCATAAATATATGAACATGTATTTTTATATGAAGAAAGTCCCCCTTGGACTCAGGGTGGAATCATACCAAAAACGGTATTTTGCTGTATACATTATCTGTTCATCAAGAAATGGATTTCATTTTGTTATCTCTGGCTCTTGAGTCCATGAAAATTACATCATTGGTTTCCAGTATGCCTGCTTGTACTTTATGAAAAATTGAAAGTGTTTTTTTTTATTTTAGGAGTGCCTTAAATGGCATCAGTGTGGCTATACAAAAATAAGGATATGAAAAAAGAACCTGAGAGAGTTTTTACTCAATCCCATAAATATATTCATTCCATCTGGTTTGCAGGTTTCTGACAAAAATGACTTTAAACAAGTTCCAACATGATCTTTTTATGTGGTTGCTCTTATGTGCATCAGACAAGCCAGAAAAGGCTTAGGAATTATTTGTTTGGCATTCTGTTAAGAGTATCCAACACTAGGACCATCTGGTGACATTAGAAATGAATTTTGATTAAACTTGATTAGAAACATGGCCTATTTATAGACTATTAAAATGATATGTCCTTGTTTTGATTTGGTTTGTTCTCTTCTGTGAAATGAAATTGATTTTTAACATGGGGTTTCTAAAAATACCCTCCCTCGGGACAACTGCCATAAATTAGGGTTTATGGCATGCTATTGGTCACCCTCTTACATTGCTAATGCTTATAGTAAAACACTGGATATTGAAAATCCTAAGCCATAATGGGTGTGTTCAATTTAATCTGTTACAGCCTCTGCAGTTTGTAAACCATGGCTCATGGCTCAGTTTGTAAACCATGACTCAATAAACCATGGTTAACAAAACTATAGCTCAGAGTATTTCATAAACAACTTATGACAACGAAAACAAATTCAGGGATTTTTATATTATTTTCGTTACAAAGATAGGTTGGACTATAATTTCTTAGCCAGCTTGACCCAAAAGAAAGGCTAAACTGTATGAAGTGCTATGGCTTCAACTAGATAAGGTAAAATGTAAAACACATATATGAGTCATCCCTCAATAGAAATTTAGAAAGTAAACCATTTTGATTTCATCAGAACTTACTTTTGAGCAGCTATAGCTAGGAGAGGTTGCCATCCAGCTAAACTGCAACACTTTTCAGTCTCTACTTCAACAGACATGCTTCAGTATTAAAGATTGAACTTAGGGAGATTCAGTAGTTCCAAAGTTTGACTTCATTGTGCTGTGGTATATCCATATAGGAGACACAGTGGCTCAGTGGTTAAAGATGTTGAGCTTGTCAGCTGGAAAGCTAACAGCCCGGGTTTGAGACCCGAGTGCCGTGTGGCAGGGTGAGCTCCTGTTACTTACTCCAGCTCCTGCCGATCTTGCAGTTCGAAAGCCTGCAAATGTGAGTAGATAAATAGGTACCACTTCAGTGGGAAGGTAACAGTGTTTCATGTGCCTCGGCATATAGTCATGCTGGCTATATGACCACAGAAATGTCTTCGGACAATGCTGGCTCCTTTGGCCAAGAAACGGAGATGAGCGCCGTGCCCTAGAGTCAGACCCAACTGGACAATTACCTTTATGTATATATAAGCACACACATATGGTGTTATAATGATTTTTAACGATTGGCAGCTTCAGCAATAGACAATAAAAACTCTCTGATATAATGAAAATGCTAACGAAAGATGCATCCTGATTAGCTCTGACTGATTTTATGAATATATTGAAAAGAATTGGTGCATCTTCATTTTTAATACACATTCAAATGTCTTTACTAACAAGAATGTTTAAATATGAAAAGATAGTTTTAATAACAAGGATGCTACATATGCCTCAGTACATAGCATAACATATCCTTCAAAACAGGCCTTCTCCCCTTCAGGTATGCTGGATTTTGAGTCTAATTCCAAAATAGCAGTGGCACTGGATTAGGGAAACTGAAATTTTAATTCACCTGCAAAACACTCAGCTGGGGGGACGATGCCTGAAAATAGTTTTCATGTTCAGTTGTTCATTGTGTTGTTCACACTTGCTTTTGATATCAGCCTTCCCCCCCAGGTATTAATTTTTTTTTAAAAAAATGCAGTAGTGATCTCCAGTTTATTATCTTCTTAGTTGCCTATTCGGTTTGAACAGCCATATGTTTTGCAAGAATAAGTACTGAATGAGTGCACAAGATGAAATGGTTATGCAAGGCAATTTGAATTTGTCTTGTATCATTCAGAATAACAGAGTTGGAAGGGACCTTGGAGGTCTTCCTCAAGCAGGAAACCCTAGACCATCTCAAACAAATGGCTGTCCAATCTCTTTTTAAAAACCTCCAATGTTGGAGCACCCACAACTTCTGAAGGGAAGTCATTCCATTGATTAATTGTCCCCGCTGTCAGGAAAGTTCTCATTAGTTCTAGGTTGGTTCTCCCCTTAATTAGTTTCCATACATTTTGGCCAGCTAGATCCACCTCCTATTCAATGCATGATCTCCAAAAACACTTTTGACTGATGGCTGTCCAACTGCAGTCTGGAAACCCCAGTGAAGGGGAACATGCCTAATGAGAAATTATATCCCTCTTTGTCACATATAAACCATCTTAATAACTTGGCATGCTCTCTTAAAATGAAAACTTTTTTAAAATTTGAAAAATTCATATTTTTAAAATGTGCCCCTAAAATTGTGTCTAATAATTGGGACTTATAACAAAAGACAATAGTATATTTTAGATGGCTCACCAAACATTTCTGATTTGGGGCTCACTATGCTAAAATAATTTTTGTTGTAGCTGAGCTCTTTAGGGGGTATGGCTGGGATGAGATGATGTCATCAGAAGACATATGGATTTTTTTTTATCATTTTGGCAGGTTGAAAATTGGGCAAAAGTTTTCTTAATAGATGCATTAAGCGTGTTGGAAGTGTTATATATCTACTTCCTTTTATTTACCACCAAATATCAAAAAGTCGCAGAATTTTACTTGTGGTTTGCAGCCACACTTCAGTACTCTTAATTTTTAGAATACGAGGCATAGGTTTTCTACCTCTAATCATAATATCAAAATAGCCATATTTTTCTCCAGGAAGACCTCCCCTTTTCACTTTTTCCTATTTCCACCCCAGAAAGATCTGTTAAAAGTCCTCTTTACACTGTTTAGATCAGGGGTCTCAAACTGATGGCCTGTGGGCCAGATACATCACGCGCAGGCCACGCCCACCCCGGCTCCACAAAGGCAAAAAAACATTGTGATGCATCATGTGATGCGATCAAGACCTGTGGTTTAGATGGAGAGACTGCTATTTATAATTACAGGAAGAGACCACCATTACTGTTGGTACTCTCTTTTAGTTCAGTATGAGAAGTAGTGAGGGATATCTGCTATTTTGTCTAGACAAAAGAGAGGATTAAAACAACATCCTCTATTCTCTGCATGTTCCCAGTTCCTTTTCCAGTAAACACTGTAGATTTAGTGGTTGAAATGAATAGAATTCTTCAAATTTGTTTGCAGATGCACTGATAACTATGTTACATTCTTCAGAAAATCCTCAAATGTTACAGAGAGGGAAATTATACCGTTCATATTATGAAAGATTAAGGCTGTATTCAACATTTTGCTTGGCAAACTGTTTTTGTTAATAGTCTGTTAGCTATCTTTTTGCAGCCTAATTGTGTACTCTGAAGGAAAAGCTTTTGCACCTTGCAAGAGTATTTGAAGAGAGAAAATTATTAGGCTTTTTCAATATTAACAATCATTTGGTCTGGAATACTACAAAGATCTGATAGGAATGATCACAGTTTAGATTACTACAAGAACTCTTGTAAGCTATTTATCCTAACAAATTAAGTGCCTAACATTTCCTGGGTAATATTTTATCATCTTCAGCTGATTAAGTTCTGAAAAGCCAAGTCAAAGTTAGTATTTTTCTACTTTTCACCGGATCCCTTTCCCAAAACATAAGAATTTCTACATTTTTTCCCAGAAATTTCAATTTTCTTACATTTAAAAACCCTGATTTCAAAAATGTACTGCTAACGGTACACAACTCTCATTTCAGAAACAAAGGCAAAATGGACATGCAAAGTTAACTAAACCTGGCCTACCTGGAAATTAAACTACATTTCAGAATGTTGTGCTTCCAATTGATCATAAACTTGGCTTGATAAGAACTTCAAATTTTAAATAGTATAATTGATTTTAAAGCTGTACCAATTCCACCCTACATTCAGAAAAGTGGATAACTGGTTGTTGAATTTGATTGTTGCTTGGTTTAACTTCTTAGATTCCTTCCAAAGTCTTTGCCACAAAATATTGTAAAAAACAAAGTTGAATACCCAGCATCCATGATTTTAAATTTCTCATATTAAATGCTGTGCAAACCTGGAGTCCCAGATTTTGTAGGATCAATTTCTATTATTCAGGACAGTAGCCATGCTGGTTGGGTATCGACAACATCTGGAAAGTTACTGGTATGAAGACTGAAGGCCATTTTTACACAGCCTCTTTAAACTCTAGATTAATAAGAGTTCTCCTTGTGTGAATAAACTAAAAAACAGAAAACTCCATCCTGCTTCTCTTGAGAAAGAGAAGTGTCAAATTCTGAATCCTTGATTCATTAATAATTTATATTTTAACAAGAAAGGTGAACAATATTTCAAATTCAAAATATGTCTTAAGTTCAAATGGCTTGTTCTGATTTATGGAAGTTTCCCAGGCTGATCTGGCTATCCTGGAAGTGTCTTGGATTCAAAATGGGACTGTTTCAAGTTTAGAACACCACAGAATAGTCAAAACAGCATTGGAATATTTCTGGAACTGGCTGGAACAGTTCTCTTAAACTAAAAATCATTTCAAACTCAGAATGGAAGATGTTGAGCTCAAAACACTTAATGCACCAATACTTTCTTAAAATAAGTTAACTAGAGGTTATATTCTCATGAACTAAACTGAAAAGCTTGGCTAGTATTACTATACAATCTATTGCTGGCTCAGGAATTCTGGGAGTTGAAGTCCACGAGTCATAAAAGAACCAAGGTTGCCTACCCCTGATCTATTGTCATATTATTCCACCTTGGACAGCTCTTAAGTGTTATGCAAAACAGATATCCTTTGGATTTCAGAAACCAGAATTTCTAACTTAAAATAAACCTTGACTATAAAAGTTGTATTAGTGAAGAAGTTAGTTGAAATTTTGTCGGAGGGCGCTTTTTAAATAATAATAATAATAATAGTATTTTAGATGTTAACTTGGAGCTCTAGCCAAAGGAACTTAGCCATAATAAAACAATATTGTTATCAATTGCTTTTTTTTCTGTGTACATGAGATTTCTTTGTAATGAATGCATTCTGAAAAAAAATAAATTTAAACTGTTAATATGTATACAAAGTATTCAGCTTGTACTGTATATTTTATTTTGCAAGTTTTCTGTGACTTTTTTCTTTCATACAGTTTGTTTTCTGCATCCATGTAGGTAATCCTTGACTTAACAATCAATTGTTTAGTGACCATTTGATGTTACAATGGCACTGAAAAACCTATGGACTTATGACCATTTTTCACAATTACGACCACTGCAGCATCCCCATGGTCACATGATCAAAACTCAAACGCTTGGCAACTGGCATGTATTTATGAAAGTTGTAGAGTCCCAGGATCATATAGTCATCTTTTGCAATCTTTGACAAGCAGAGGCAATGGGGAAGCCAGATTCACTTACCAACGGTGTTATTAACAACTTCAATGATTCACTTAACAACTATGGCAAGAAAAGTCATAAAATGGGGCAAAACTCACTCAACAATTGTTTTGCTTAGCAATGGGAATTTTGGGCTTGGTTCTGGTCATGAGTCAAGCACTACCCATATTTGTTTCAGCCATAGAGCATGTCTTTGTTTTCAAAAGGCTGTGGAAGCTGAAATTCAATGTGTGTATATGGTCCCTTTAGCCTGCTATGTATTTGCTGTAATCCCTCTGGCTAGATTTATCTGCATTAATATGTTATATCAAATGTATTTTCCTGCAATGTATATAGAAATGTACATTCCTTTTATCTTCTTCTAACTTTATATTTTAATGTGCACATTTACCAGCAGTGTCTTATATAAATGTTACTATACAGTTTATTTTTTTGTGTGTGATTTTTCACAGTGCATAAAGTGAAAATTTAAAAATGAAGTTTATAGACAGCAAAAAGAAAGTGTTTTTATTTATTTGGCCTACTTCTGTTTTTTAAAAAAACTTTTAAGAATGTTCTCAATTTTCATAGAAATGCATAGTGCATAAACATTAAGTGCCTTGTTTGCCATGTTCAACTCAAATGAAGGGGCACATATTCTGCATTCTACATTAATATTGCTATAGTCACATGTTATATGATCATAATCGCTTTTGCCTAAATACGACCTGTAAATCCCAGCATGTGCTCTATATTATGATCTGCAACTTAATGGGTTTTGTGAATTCAGCCAACTGTATTGTTTGATAAATTACACTAAAACTGTATGTGTATGTGTCAAAGTGACTAAGGGAGGGGAACAGTTTGAATTTTCACTAAAATTACTCCTTTGTCATCAGCCTAATACTTAACACCAAGAAATAATTTCACCACTACTAATTTGCACGAAAGGCATTGCTTCCTGGTATCAGATATGGACCACTGAGTCTTGGGGCTATTTTTTTTAGATTTTTTTTTATTCTACCTTTATTATTTTATAAGTAACTCAAGATGGCAACACTTGATAATACTCCTTTCTCCTATTTTGCCCATAATAACAACCCTTTGAGGTGAGTTTGGCTGAAAGAGAGTGACTGGCCCAAAACCATCCATTTGGCTTTCGCATGGCCATTCACAGTAAACCACAAAACAAAGTAGGATGTTCAATTACACATACATATTCTATTTACTGCATTCCATTCAGAAATAGTACAAGTGACATGTCAGGCAGAGAAGAACACTGGTGAAATGAGAGGAACTGTTCTTAATGCCACAATCTTGTTTTTCATCTTGCTTCATCCTGCACCTGGCACCTGACACTCAGAAAAGTTCTGGAGCACTCTTTCTAAAAAGGTGTTTATTGATTTATTTATTAAGTTATATGCTGTCTATTTCATTATCGAAAGTAACTCTTGGTGAAGAAAGAATGGAATGGAACAACAGAGAAGAGAAAAGAGAAGAGAAGATAACCTTTACTGTCATTTTTTTACTGTGGGCACAACGGCACACATCAAAAATGAAATTTAGTTGCCCACTCTCAAAGTGAACATATACATGACACACCTAAACATACTATATACAGCATATGTATAGACCCACACTCCTACATATACATAACAAATTATTAAACGCTGTCCATCTTAAATATATAACGGAAGGAGGAAGCTTGAGAGTTATTAGGTTAATGCTGTATGGAATGAAACTATGGCTGAATCTGGATGTTCTGCGAAGCCTCCTCCCAGAAGGTAACAAGGAAAATAGGTGTAGGTGTAGTGTCCCCAAATAGGGACACTGCTCAAGCGATGCTTCTGTGCTATGTCCTGGATGGGAGGGAGGGAACTGCCAATGATCTTTTTGGCCATCCTCACCACTCTCTGCACCGCCTTCCTGTCTAAGGCAGTGATGCTTCCCAACCAGACTGTGATGCTGTATGACAGGATGCTCTCGATTGTCTCCCTGTAGAATAAGAATAGAATAGAATAGAATAGAATAGAATAGAATAGAATAGAATAGAATAGAATAGAATAGAAAATGGATATGAAAAACTGGTAAACAGAATATGATAAACTGGTGTTCAGAAATAACCTAATTCCTAAGCTAATGTTTAGAAATAGCCTCATAATTATTTTCAAAAGTGGTGTTATTATTTAAGCTCCTATTACAGGGGTCTTCAAACCTGACCGTTTTATGACTTGTGGACTTCAACTCCCAGAATTCCTCAGCCAGGCACGCTGGTTGAAGAATTCTGGGAGTTGAAGTCCACATAAAACGGCCAAGTTTGAAGACCCCTGTCCTATTAGCTTCTCTTTCAACCAATATAGTATACCATGTCATCTGTATGTTGATAGCAGCTTAGAAGACGATTTAGTGTGCAATCATTCCAAAGGCATTTGTTGATAATGAGTTTTCTATCATATCTAAAATGACAAGAGAGCAATAGAGATTTTGAAAATGGCACTTTTTATTGTTTCTGTGTTCTGAAAATGCTATCACTATTTGTCTGTGTAATCAAAACGAAACATTTTTTCTTCTTCCTCAAGGAAAAAAACAGTCCAGTTTGAAAAAGCACCTTTGAGAATATCATTGCTTATTTATGAGGCTGATTAGGTATTAACAAGTCTCTTCCTTTTTTGGAAAATGTTAATATATTACACTAGTTTTGGTGGCATAAAAATGGCCAGCTTTGATCTACTGATTTTCCTCCAATCGCAAAGGAGGAAGGTTTTGCTTATGTCTGGAATCTCTTATTTCCTACTGACAAAGTGATATGTTCAACTTCCCCTAATTTTCACTGCCAAACCATTTAATTCTCCCGAGATTTCTGAGGAACCTTACCATAACCAACAAACTCTAAAGGATTTGAATAAACCACTGACATGCTATTACAATTGCCAAAAATATTTTTGGATTAAATCAGAACCCCCCCCCCCCCAAGTAGAGTTCCATTGGTCAAAGGTTCCATGTTCACATATTATCTTGTATTTTAAAACTTTAAAAGAAGGAATAATTGTTATACTCTTCATGGATATGGTATCATTATATACTGTAGTCAACAGGTAGCCAAAGAGGTGCAGTAGCTCAATGGCTTAATGATGCTGAAGGTGATTCAGTGGTTCAAGTCCTAGCACTGCATGTCAGGGTGAGCTCCTGTCACTCATCTCAGCTTCTGTCCAGCTAATAGTTCAAAAGCATGATCTATGCAAATAGATAGATAGGTATCACTTCGATGGGGTAGCGGGTTAGTGCTCTGTGCAGGCAATCAGATTCCTGCTGGTTCTGAATCTTCCTGGTTGCAGTGCCTGTTTATGAGGTGGCTCCAGAGAAGGGATGCAATATACCGGTACATCCTTTTTCAAAGAGGCAACATACATACAAGGAAACAGAAGCTCAGATCAGTACAACTGCATAAGCCAATATAACTTTGAAGCCCCCATTATGTAGAAGGTGATAGAACTCTGTGCAGTTAATATCAGTGTTCGGCAGTTTGCTGGTGATTAATATTTAAATACCAAAATCATTCCACATCAACATCTTGGCATCTATCTCTACATTAATCATTGAACATTTCTGAAGACTGAATAACACTCTTTATAACTTAGTAACCAACTAAATGATTATCCTTATTTTTCCTTCATGTGCAACCATTGGAGGAAAGTACAATATGTCTGAAAACATCCATCTGGGCAGCAATAAGTAAAGGTAAGCCTTGAATGAAAACTAGTTAGAATAACTGATTATCAGCCTCCTTCATAAAATCTATTATTGATCCATATTATCTATGCTAGCCTTCTCATGCGGATATTATTGGTCAAATTGGCTGGAAGATAATGGAATTTCCAAGTTCAAGACACTACCAAGAAGCTACCAAGTTGGGCATGGATGATGTACTAAAAGTATCTTTTCCAGGATTATGAATAATGGTCACTGCAACTCTAATATCTGTTTATGACTCAAGTTTAGCATTTACTTCGCAAAGTATAATACTGATTTTTTTTTTTAAAAAGCAATATATTGATTCTTCTATTTGAAATCCGATAGGATGAAACTCTGGATTCTTTTTCTGGCTGTTGCAGTCAGCACAGAAGAAATGCCAAGGCCAGACATCTGTGTGGAAAGATTTCCTGGAATTCCTGGGAGCCCTGGACACAATGGCTTACCAGGACGAGATGGACGAGACGGAACAAAGGGCGAAAAAGGAGACACAGGTATCATAATTGCTTTATTGCAATGAACTGTATGTTCAGCAATGTTTCTGAAGCATGCATAAAAACATATTCTCAATAATAAATACTCCGATCTTTGTTCAAAGCTGTAATAGTCAATCTGCAGCCTGACTGTTGACTTCTGAAGGTCATACCAAATAGTTAATGAAAATGTTATAAAAATGTGGCCCATCATTTACATCAAGAGAAAGCTACATTTGTTTTCAAATGATGAATATGCATTTGGAAGGAAAGAACGAAGAATGATTGGGTCTGACTGAAATCTGCAGCATTTTCCCTGTCATAACAGCAGAATCATCCAGGTGATAAAACCAACAATCCCTATCTAACAGATTGATAAATGTCAACCAAATTTTAATGTCACAACTTTACAAGGAGTAAAGGTCCATCATATGTAATGTACTGAATATGCATACTAGAGCTATAGTACTGCCATTCAAGGCATTGGCTCATTGACAAAAGCAGATGCCTCATTGACACAGAGTCACTGCCAGTGACAAAATTAAGCATATATGCATGTTAAATACTACCCAAGGAGAAAATGGCCTGATTCAGGTATCATGCTAAGCCATGGTTTGTTTAACTATGTTTTATCATTACCTAAGTTCACATTACACGCTAAACATTATTAATTCAATTTGTTAGAGTTCTATTCTGCTTTTCCTCTAGGAACTTAGAATAGTATATCTGGTATTCTTTAATTATGCCATACAATACCCTTTTAAGATAGGCTGTGTTGTCACCCAGTAAATATCCACTGATGGGTCTCACAAATCTTAGCCCAATATTTCATCCTTTGTATCATACTGATACTCATTCTATCGTGAAGAAAGTACAATACCTTAGAAAACATAACACATTAAATCCAAACCAAATCATCTTGTTATGGCTTTAGCCAGATTGAAACACAAGATAGTAAGCGTTGTCTGTTTCTTTTATTCATTTTGTCATTTAATCATTGATGTCTGCCCTGCTACAAAGACGAAAGAAATCAATTCCACAGGAATTCTAGGACTATACTTTATAGAGAGAACTATAATAGCAAAATCTTGCACGCCTGATTGTGCTGTAGCTCCTCCTTTTCCTTATACTCCAGTGAATTACGAAGGTGTCTGTTTGAAATTCTGAATGTTATTTCATTTATATGAACAAATATTATCGTTTGCTACTATTAGGTGACCCAGGAAATCCAGGAAAGTCAGGCCGAGATGGCATCAATGGAAATAAGGGAGAACAAGGTAGGAACCAAAGCTGGCCTGATCCAGAATATGAGGATATGCTTATTAATTGGTAATCTTCTGCTGACCATAATACATACAATAACCTGTGCTTTGTTTCAGGAAAACAAAGAGGGTAGTTGTTGATTAAATAGCCATATAATAATTCATTTTCATGTAAAGTATTTATTATAACCTCATGGACAAATTATATAAGATGCAATTTTAAAATCCTGTCAAGTGAGCAGCAATATTCCCAAAACAACTGACAACCATCATGTATGTTTACAAAATTTTGTAAAAAGCCAGAAAAATGGGACCTGTCAGCCTTCCCTAGTCTGATGTCCTCCAGAAATGGTCAATTTAGGCAGGAACCAGATTGAGGAAAGCTGATGAGGCTCCTAAGTTTCTCACTGTGTGAAGAAAATGCAACGCATCAGTTTCGGTGTGATGTCTTACCACTGCAAGGTTGGAAGGCTTAGCATGCAGCGTTGATCAAGACTTTTTGTTCCAGTTTGCCCATTCTAACACAGCACCTTTCATGAGAGCATATTTGATCTCCTAACAGCATTGTGATGTTCCTGCTTAATTCTGTACTCTTCTACTGGTGGTGTCTTCAGCACATAATTTCATTTTGGATATCATGGACCAAGGGTACAGTTGTTCAGTGCTTTAGATTTAGTTCTAGAAAAGCACTTTTATGCTTACAGAAGCAAGAACTTGTCACCTGTCTCAAACTCTTTAAAACAGTATATACATACTGTATTTCTGTTAAGCCATAACATTACATTAAGCACAGCCACTGTGAAAACAGATTACATCATTTTTTGCCATTTGACCTTAGGTTGGAGTACAAAACGTAACTTGGTCAAGAGCCTGGATATGATTTCTGGCCAGCTCCAGCAGGCCTAATGATGTTAAGAAGTTTTAGAAGAAGAAAAAAAAACCACACTTTCTGGAGGAAGACTCCAAAGACCCCAATTTTCCAAACTTGTTCATTCTGATATAATCTGAGACTCTCTCATTTCATGTTTGCCTGGGGGAACCTAGTGTCCTCTTCTGTTTTTTCCTTCTTCTCCTGAAAAATCAAAGGTAGTCTCACCTCATCTGCTCTTGGTTTTGTGTTAGATAATACAGAAATAATAAATGTTTCTTCCCGTTATCTTGGATTTATACTTTCATCCCTCAGATGACAGATGTTTTCACAACTCTGTAAAAGATTAACTGCAAGGTCTTTCCTTTTCATTTAGGGGCTGACGGCAGAGTTGAAGAAAAAGGGAACAAAGGTGATAAAGGAGAGCGAGGCTGGCCTGGGAAATTTGGGCCAAAAGGAATTCCTGGACCGGTAGGGGACAAAGGTCATCAGGGGGAGCTAGGACCACAAGGAAGGAAAGGGATAAAAGGGGACCTTGGGCCAATTGGCCCCAAAGGAAATAAAGGTGAAATTGGAATTCAAGGTGAAATAGGATTAAGGGGACCTGTGGGTCCAAAAGGCTACGTGGGTCCTAAAGGAGAGATAGGAGGCCCCGGACCAAAAGGCAGTAAAGGCAATCAGGGAGAAAGGGGTTGGAAGGGAGAACGGGGAGAAAAAGGAAATCTTGGCAGTACCCCAGTTATTGGCAAAAGTGCTTTCAGCGTAGGCCTCACCGCTAAATTTCCTCCACTCAATGTTCCCATCAGATTTGATAAAGTCTTATACAACAGCTTCGACCATTATAGCACAGAAACTGGAGTGTTCACCTGCCAAATCCCTGGGGTCTATTATTTTACCTACCACATCACTGTTTTTTCAAGGAATATGAGAGTAGCTCTAGTTAAAAACGAGCACAGGATGCTCCACACTGCAGATATGTACCAAGGGGTCGAAGACCAGGCCTCTGGAGGAATCGTCCTGGAACTTCAGAAAGGGGATCGGATATGGCTGCAGTGTTATGGAGGAGAGACTTATAACGGATTGTATGCAGATCCAGATGATGACACTGTCTTCAGTGGCTTTCTTCTATTCGGTACCTCAGAAGCACCAGCATCTGTGCCCTCCAGCATATAAGCTGATTGCTTGGTTTTCAATATGTCACTTATATGACACAGGTTAGTTTTCACATGAAGTTTCCATCAAAATTCATGAAGCCAAATCAAGAACTCCCAGGCATTTTTTTTGCAGAATGATGTTGAATACCACGTGCATTACTTTGTTTATATGGTCCCTAAATTCTAATATCTTACATAATTCTTTAAATCACAAGATAGAAAAATTATCTTGTCCTTGTTGTTATTGTTTTAATCAAGTAAACTTGTTTTAACTTCGTACAAAAATATTTTAGACTAATTAATAAAATCACAAAATCCACTATTATATATTTATGCCTAAATATGTTTAAATAAAGAAAAAAAAAATTCAACAAATTTTGTTGAACAAATAATCTTGGGTTTCTTTTATTTTTCATTCCTACTGTCCTCAGTCCTCAGTTGTAGACTTTAAAACAAGTGATTCCTTGATCACACATTGCATTAAATCATGATTTTAACCATACTTTCCTGAGTATATTAGAAAAAGCCAGGGTCTGTATTGCAGAAAAGAGAAATAATTATGCCTTGCCTGGAAAAAAAAATCTGAATTATTTAAATTTTTACTTACTATTGCCCTGGAGTTTTGTGATTACTTAGGATCTGAAAAAGGCAAAAAACAAAATCAGAAATAAATCAGGAAATAAAAAGCAAAAAGGTGATTAGAATGTTGATTCTGGAAAGTTTTTAAACAGGTAAGAGGACAGATTCACTGGAAATGAGACTTTGAAAAAATTGTAAAAATACTTACTGTAGTTTAAAATTTTTATTAAAAATATATGAAGATTTTGAGTTTAAGTGTAAGAAATATCTTCCTGTGAAAATGTTCTGGTGAGAAAAAAATATAATAAGAGACCTTAAAGGCTACAGGTAGTCCTCAACTTACCTCAACTGAGCCCAACATTTCTGTTGTTAAGCAAAACATTTGTTGAGTTTTACTCCATTTTATGACCTTTCTTGCGTCAGTTGTTAAGCGAATCACCGCAGTTGTTAAGTTAGTTGCTAAGTGAATCTTGTTTTCCCATTGACTTTGCTTGTCAGAAAGTTGCAAAAAGGTGATCACATGACCCCAGGACATGCAACCGTCATAAATATGAGTCAGCTGCCAAGTGTCTGAATTTTGATCAGGTGACCATGAGGATGTTGCAATGGTCGTATGTGTGAAAAATGGTCATAAGCCATTTTTTTCAATGCCATTTTAAACAGTCACTAAATGAACTGTTGTTAAGTCGAGGACTACTGTATTTACTAGAGGCAACCAGAAAGAATTAAAGATTATAATTAAAGCAGAAGACCTACTAATAAAGAATAGAGAATTTAAGGATATTTGGCACAATGCATCCAGAACTTTCTCTTTAGAATGTCTGACAGTATAAAAATGGGCTTAAAAGAAGAGATAGAATATAATTGAAATTCATCTTTCAAAGATTTTGAAGATTTGTTTATAAATATAAGACATGGAATCTCTTTTTTTGTATTTTTAGAGAAAATGACAAGATCCTGTATAAAGGAAAAGGAAGAAAGATAAAATTGATTTACTTGTTTAAAGTTAAATAGTTATTTTTTATTGGACTTTTGCTGATTAAGATTAAAAGATGAAGCTGCTTTATTATGGTTGTTGTTCTTGTTATTATTATTATTATTCCTGATAGACTGGAAAAGAAGAAAAAATTCTCCCAGAACAAAAAGATGGAAAACCAAATCTGTGTTGTAAAAGAAAATAGTACAGGTGTGTCCAGGTAGCAGCCAAAGTCTCATGAGACTTGGGAAAACTACATTTTATCTGCTGGAGAAAAAACAAACTACTATCAATAGCTGTTGCTGGTGTTAGGTAGTTGAAGACCAAGTACCAGTAGTACTTGACTTACAACCACAATTGATCCCAAAATTTCTGTTGTTAAGTGAGACATTTGTTTAAGTGAGTTTTACCCCATTTTACGACCTTTCTTGCCACAGTTGTTAAGTGAAACACTGCAGCTGATAAGTTTGTAACCCGGTTGTTAAGTGAATCTGGCAGCCCCATTGACTTTGCTTGTCAGAAGGTCACAAAAAGGGATCACATGACCTTGGGACACAGCAACCGTCATAAATATGAAGCAGTTGCCAAGCATCTGAATTTTGATCACATGATCATGGGTTGCAAAGGTTGTGAATAACCATCATAAATCATATTTTTCAGTGCCATTGTAAGTTTGGTCACTAAACAAACTGTTGTATGTCGAGGACTACCTGTATCTTCTAAAAAAATTATAATAATCACCCGGCCTTGCCGCAAATAGCGCACTCCTCTGCAGCGTTCTGCATTTGCTACTACTTGGCTGGGGAATTCTGGGAGTTGAAGTTCCTACTGTAGGTGCCTTAACGAGCACGCGAGGCAGAGCAAAACCGCTGGAGGGCGGGGAAAAGCGGGTTGCACCGAGGCTCTTTCTCACGGCCGGGCCGCGGAAGAGGCCGTCCCGGCGATCCGGAACCGCTTGGCCGTTTTGGAGGCGGTGCGTCTCTCCGAGGCGAGCGGTCCCCTGGCTACCATGTGGGCTGGATGGCACCGAGTGGCGCGCAGGACCTCGGGCTGCTTGAAGCAAGCGAGGCTGGGCCGGCTCGGCGGCGGCGGCGGCGGCACGAAGAAATGGGTCAGCACCAGCTGGTCCCCGGTGGGCGCCGCCTTCAATGCCCAACAGCAGCGGCTGGCAGTGGGGCAGAAAACGGTGAGAGGCGGGCTTGGAGTGAGATGGGGGCGGAAACGGCCAGAAAATCCTTGGCTTTTATATTGGAAGAGACTCAGCAGCTTTCTTCCATATGAGCTGGATTACAGCTTCCGTAACCCTTTGCCACATCCCTGCCATGGCGGGGGATTGTGTATGTGGGGGATGCTGCGTTCAGAGAGGCGGAACGGGACGTTGTTGTTGTTGTTGTTGCTGTATTAGAGAGCTGGAAGAGCACGTTATTATTTATTGTTTTTTTCAGCCAGATATTTAGACTGGATTTGACTGGTTGGACTAGATGACCTCCAAGGCCCCTTCCAACTACTACTACTACTACTACTACTACTACTACTACTACTACTACTACTACTTCTTCTTCTTCTTCTTCTTCTTCTTCTTCTTCTTCTTCTTCTTCTTCTTCTTCTTCTTCTTCTTCTTCTTCTTCTTCTTCTTCTTCTCCTTCTTCTCCTTCTCCACCTATTCCCAAGGATTTAGGATAGGCAGATGTTGTTTAATGGTTACTATTATAAAAGTTGGGAATACTGTGTTCAAAACATTGGAAAGGGGCATTTAATTATTGTTACGATTCCTCGCAGAGGAATTCCTCAGAGGTTCAGGCTGGATTTGGCATTTTTTGTCTACCTATCAAGTCCTTTCCAGGGACCTGAGACAGGCAGATGTGCATGTTTGTTATTATTTTAGTGCTTTTGAATTAATATTGATTTTTGATAACTCTGAACTGTTATTATTATCCGTATATTGTGAGGTGGGTTCTGAGAGAGTATGACTTTATCGAAGAATGAAGTAAGATTGGTTTGGCATGATCTGTTTTTAACAAACCCGTACTGGCTACTAGTTATAACTTTATTTGCTTCTAGTTGTTCACAAAACTATTTTTTGATTATCTTTTCCAGGATCTTCCCAGGTATTGATGTTAGACTGTCTGTAGTTTCCTGAGTCTGTTTTTTTCCCCCCTTTCTTGAAGATGGGAACCACATCAGCCCTTTTCCAATCCTTGGGTATTTCCCTGGTGCTCCAGGATTTTTGAAAGATGTGGTGCAGTGGTTCTGAGATAACATCTGCCAGCTCCTTCAGAACTCTATGTAATCTATCAGGTCCTGGTGATTTATACTCAGATAGGTGTTCTCTTACCATTTTCTTGCTTATTTTAATTTTTGTTTCTAATTTGTCTTTTGCAATGGATTTTTGGTATATTGACATTCAATTGAGCATAAATCTGTATTGGCTTGTATTTCAACACTCCAGACATGATAGAGTCTTATCATTTTGACCTTTGGATTGGGGTTATGAGGACTAGTTTTCCTGGAAAAGATTTATGTGAAGTTTACTGGAATTCTCCAAATTAACAAACTCTAATTTTCCAGAATTAGATGCTGAAAAAGTAATTTAGGCTCCAAATCAAAATTGATTGAGAACTCAGGAAAATGTGCAAAGGAGTTGCATTTAATGTAATTATGATTTTGATTCATATTACTGTAAAGCTTATTTATCTGGCAAAATTACATTTTGGTTCACCATATTCAATTATTGTAGATTAGAATATTACATTAAAAATATATATGTTGGTAAAATTCTTTTCTATGTTTTAGGGTCTGTTTGGTGTAGCTGAACTTAATTGTCCAGAAGGATTTCAAGAAGCTCAAAAAAACTCATTGCAAGAAGCAGAACGATTGGTCCAAAAAGCATGCATTACACCTCCTGGGAAAGAGATTGTGTTGGTTTTTGATCAGCTCTCTGATGCTTTATGTAGAGTAGCAGATCTGGTAAGACAATACTATATCTTTGAAATTGTGATTTGTTAATTCATTGACACTGCTATATTTCTAGGTTAATTTGAATTCTGTAATTTTCTGAAATGTAATATGAATTATAATTATAAATTAGTGTACAAACCTATGCTTCTATGGAAGGTTTCATTCATTTTTTTTGTATGTAATCAAATTACCTCAGTGTAGTTCTTGCACAGCGGTCATTCACGTGTTTTCAGTCCAGTTTTGTTCAGCACCCATCTATTCTTGATCATCCTGATTTACCACACATAGTCCTTAAATATACCATTCCCACTGTATTTACTTATTTTAAACATACTTTTGTTTTTCTTTACATATCTTTCATATAGTGGATCAATCAGCAGACTGCTCTTCTACACAGTCTGAAACATTTGTTCTATGTTGCATATTGTTTGCTCTGCTATCTTTTAATCAACATTACCAAGGGGACATAATATATCCTTCTCTTATTTTCTTCTTAGTTCTGAATCATTCTTTTTTTTTTCTTCCTAACATTTCCCTACAAGTGCAAGGTTCACTTTTGGGGGGTGGGTAGGTAGCAACCAAGTAGTGATTAGTTGCAACAAGAATTGACTGACTGGGTTGTTGTCTGAATCTGATATTATGGGCTGAGAAAGTGACTGGCCCAAAGTTACCTTTCATGTCTAAAATGGGACTAGAACTCTAACCTGGTGCCTTAATTACTAGACCAAACTAGCTATCAAAATGGAAGTCTCTGCTCCAGAGGCACTACTAGGGTAATGCTGAATAATTCTTTAAGCATTCCATATTTCTCATGCAAGCCTTATTTCTATTATATACGTCCTTTTTCTATACTATAGACCAGTGGCCTTCAACCTTTTGGGCACCAGGGACCGGTTCCGTGGAGAGAGATTTTTCCACGGACTGGAGGGGCGTGGTTTCGCTTGCTGTCTGCATCCCACAGATGGGGCTTTCCTTGTTTGCGCGGACTGGTTTCTGGCATGTTGTGGTGCCGGTCCACAGACCTGGGGTTGGGGACCCCTGCTATAGACTTTCTCAATATGCAAGCATTTTTTTCATCACATTCATACATTTCTGAATGATCTGCTGGAAGAGAGCAAAAATCTGATGCTCTCAGATTCAGAAAAGTTGCATGACAGTTTTCAAATTTTACACATTAGCTTTTTTACCCTTTCAGTAAAAAATGAAAGGGTAGAAAAGACCTTCCAGGCATTCTTAAATTAATTTCCATGTAGTTTTTGCATTCATCTTGCTACTTTTCCCTTTGTACTAGGTAAGAATAATGGCAATCTTTCAGGCTTGAGACACCAATGTATACATCACATTGCTACTCTATATGCAGGCCATATCTGTATTTTAACACTTAACAACTAACATTCCTCTAATTACACCATCTATAGCTTCAGGGTTACCTTTTTTCAGCAGTTTCACAGCATTTGTGACTTGTTTTTATAACTTTTTTCTTGGACATTAACATAGCATTTGTTTCAATTTTACTCTTCTATTTTCTCTTTTCAGCAAAATTGTTTTGCATATTCTGTGCCTCTTTTAATCTTAACCATTCCTTGCTCTTTTGATGACATGCTTTGCATGTTTTTTTGCTGGACACATTATTCAGTCACTTTCTCTTCTATGTATTATTGTTCTTATTCCATTGTTCCACCTAGAATATTCTTTTAATTCTTTCTATTAGAATAATGCCAGATACTGTATTTCAAGCAGTTTTCACTTTGCTCTCCTTATGTCTATTTCCCATCCCTTTTTGTTGGAAGATTAATCTCTACAATGCTTTGTATGAAATGACCTACTCTATTCCATTTAATACTGCCTTCATTCAATCTGTTATTTAATTCCCCTTTTAATTTCACAAACGCACAACACATCTCATTATTCATTATTCATGCTCTTTATCATTTTTTATTTCTCTTACATTCCTAGTTTCAGTCTTCCATGTGACATGGTTTTCACTGGTGGGCCCATAAAGATTGTCCTCTATAAAAGTTTTTCAGATTTTTCTCTCAGATTTTTTTTATAATACACACAGATACATTGCAACTTATCTGTTGCATGTACATGCTGTCAAACAGCCGCTTGACAGTATTTAAACCATTTCCTGATCTTGTATACAATCCATACTTGAAACTGTCACGAACAATGTATCCATATATTTTTTTTCTTCAACTGTGTTACAGAAATGTTAAGGTAAGGAGTAATTTTAATTAATAGCTCTTTGAAAACATACATGTTTATGAATATTTCAAATCAGGTACAATATTTATGCAGTTAGCAAGCTTTTCTGTTTTTCTGCAACTGCTAATGCAATATTTTCTCATCTTTTTGTGCTTTCATATTTTTTACTATAACAGGCTGACTTTGTGAAAATAGCCCATCCTGATCTTGCGTTTAGAGATGCTGCTGAGGAAGCCTGCAGAAGCATTGGTACTATGGTAGAAAAGTATGCTTTATTCAATATTTTAAAGTTTGTCTCATCCTTCCACAGTTATCTTCTAGATGTATGAACATCTGCTCCCCATATTTCTAGCCAGCCTGGCTATTATTTGAGAATTCTTGGAATTGAGGTCTGTGTAGCTGAAAGGTGCTCAGATTGAGGAAAGCTGGTTCTGCGCTGAAGTGATCAATAACTCGATAGCAGGAAATAGCACCTAACAACATTGGCTGAGTTTTAAAAAATGCTAAGCAGAGCCAAACCTACTTAATATTAGGACAGATAAACTTATTAGGGAATTGCCAGCTAGATTGCAGAGAGGGGGTCAAGCAAGGGCCTAGTTTGGAGCCATTGCACAGTCACAAACGGCATAAGCATGACTTCCCCCCAAATATGAAACCTTGTCTGGTCATTTCCCAGGGGAAGGCAAGCAGTCTGGTGAGATTCTTACAACATAGGTGATAAACAATAAAGTTGCAGCCTGAATCTATTCATGAGTGGTTCTGATTGCTTGTGCCTGGCAATACAGCAGGAAATATTCTTATACCATTTCTTATTATATTCTATAATAATCAAGGTTGACTTGAGATAGAATGTGTGCCTCTATTAGTCACTAATCAATAGCAAGGTATTCTTATTTATTCCCATGAAGTAAAGTCTAGTCTACTAGGAAAAAAAATTATTTCTAAAGAAAAGCCATGGCGAAACTATAGGTCTTCATAATGAATTATAAGAGCTAACATATGTTTCTTGAAACTACATTCACCAATTGAAAAAATGCTGAGTTTACTTGTCAGATTAATCATTTCTTATATTGTTCACGCATAGAGATTGGCAAAAATATGATTTGTTTTTTGCAATATGTGAAACAATCCATTATGCCTTACTGTCATACATGAAACAGACCTCTAAGTTCTGGTTTATGCTGGTTTACTGAAACCCAATCCAGGGAGAGAGAGGAAAAGGGGGAAAAAAGTGATGTAAAGTGATCTATATCCTTTACATTCTGTGTTCTTGCCCCTGCCCCCCCAAAAGCCATACTTTCTCCCGCCTTTAAAAAAAAATGGAAAAATCACAGGAAGGCAGTAATTGAATCATTGGATGAAAATATCATGCAGATGTTCTGTAAAAAGTGAGTGTATAAGATACGGTAATTCCATATTAACATCTAAAATTGGAATCACTCTAGGATTATATTTCCTGTTGCCTTGTTTATCATTTTAATAAGTTACTTACATTTCTTGGATATGCTGAAAAAAAGTATTTGTGAGGTAAATTGCTTTGCTGTCTTCTTTCTGCTGGCTGTGTCTGAGATAACTTTTTCTGAAGTTGAATAAGTTTATAAAACATGACAGAAATACAGAAACTGGTAATATCTAATTGTAAATGTAATACTGACTATATCTATTTTTTATATTACTAGATTAAACACAAATGTAGATTTATGTCAGAGTCTGAGAAGATTGTTAATTGATAAAGATGTTATGGATTCTCTTGACCCTCAAACAAGGTATATTTTAATTTTTACAGTAAGAATTTTCTTGTAATATTCAAAGTGAACATGGAACACTATATTCCACTAGATCAGCACACATGTTACTGTGGAACATATTGTGAATTTGTTTCAGACTGTATAATATCTATGAGTGCATTATTTAGTCCAGTCTTGAAGAATTTTTACAAAACAATGGAATCTGATATTTGCAAGTGTTATTTGCATCAATATCCCTATTACCTCCACTTTTCTCCTTTGATAGCTGTTCCTTTCTTCAACTGCATATTTAATGTCCTTCCAATTCTGATTGCAAAGAAACCTTTGAAAAATTGCCTCTTGTTCATCATATTTGGCATTCTTGATTATTCTGGACTGCTTAAATTTTTTTAGGTTTCTGTTTTGGCTTAATTCTGTTTCTTTTCTTTCTTTTTTTTCTAGAGGCATAATTGACATTTTTGTTTTTGTATTCTTTTTCCTGTATGCTTCTTACCATAATTGACTAAGACTACACTCAACCTAGTATAAAATTTGGCCAACAAGACAAGGAACTTATATACATATATGTGCACGTATGCACAGATCAAATGAAATAATGTATTTTGTTTAATCTACAAACTAAGATTACCTTTTTGGCAGATCTAGCTTATGCTACAGGTTGTAACTGAATAGGATAAAACATGCAGCAGTCTTGATTTTGAAGAGAAAAAAGTGATTCTGATTGTGGGTGTGGGTGTGGGTGTCATACCTGGTGTCAACTTCTTAAAAAGCTACGTCTTTTCCTGGGATCACCATGGAATCACAGGGAAAATGATTAAGGAAGAACTAATAGATGAAAGGTGTATGCTTATGTGTGCTCTGAATAATCTCTTCTCTTTTGGATTCAAATTATTTAATTGTCCTATTAACTAAGATATATAAAGAAGCATATTCCATTGTCTAAAAGATGGATATTTATATATGATCATTTGTTTCCAGCATCATCTGTCAATCAATAAATTATAATATTATTGTTGTAAGTGCTATCTTGGGTATCTGGCATCTATTTGCAGTATTTCTGTAGTAACTATATAATTTTCCTGATAACTAAGGTTGCATGCTAACTTAAAAACAAGCAATATTTACTTACTGTGACGTATTTTTAAATATACATTCATAAAACTGAAGGGGCATGTGTCTTAATTTTAAATGAATTTCTATCAGTTACAGTAATTAAATAATACCACAAATTGTACACATCTTTGTTTTTCATTTGATACTGTGAATAAAGAAACAAATAGGCTGCAGTACAGGTAGTGCTCAGATTACGACCACAATTGATCCCAAAATTTATATTGCTAAATGAGAAATTTGTTAAGTGAGTTTTGCCCCATTTTATCACATGAAGTATTAATACCACTTTACAATGCCTTGGTAAGGCCACACTTGGAATACTGCATCCAATTTTGGTCACCACGATGTAAAAAAGAAGTTGAGACTCTAGAAAGAGTACAGAGAAGAGCAACAGAGATGATTAGGGGACTGGAGGCTAAAGCATATAAGAAAAGGCTGCTGGAATTGGGTATGTTTAATAATAATAATAATAATAATAATAATGATGATGTTGGAAGGGACCTTGGAGGTGATCTAATCCAAACCCCCACTCAGGCAGGAAACCATTTGTCCAAGATGGTATAGGGTTTCCTGCCTGAGTGGGGGGTTGGACTAGATGACCTCCAAGGTCCCTTCCAACATCATCATCATCATCATCATTATTATTATTATTATTATTATTATTATTATTATTAAAGTGAATCACTGCAGTTATAAAATCAATAACATGGTTGTTAAGTGAATCTGGTTTCTCCATTGACTTTGATTGTCAAAAGATTAGGGTTATAAATGTGAGTCAGTTGTCAAGCATCCAAATGTAAATTACATGACCATGGGGATGCTGCAATGGTCATGAGTGTAAAAAATGGTCATAAGTCACTTTTTTCAGTGCTGTTGTAACTTCAAACAGTCACTAAGCAAACTGTTGTGAGTTGAGGACTATCCGAATGTAGCTGCTTACCTTTTTGTAAGCTTTGTTAAACTGAATAATTTTTGTACCTGTATGTCTTAAAATTCACCTCTTAGTATTTGATCTGTAACATTTGGTTTATATTATTATTCATCTGACATTATTTTCTGTCAATGGAATTTTATTCTTTCAGGCGAGTGGCAGAACTTTTCATGTTTGATTTTGAGATCAGTGGTATTCATTTGAATGAAGAACAGGTATTTATTACTTACAGAAATTAAATATTGCAAGTAGGCAATATTTGATGCCACATACTCTTTAACTAGGTGGCTTGCATTAATTAAAAAACAGCCAATTAAAAACAAACATTATGTTGTATATCTTCATACTGCCATCAACCCCATTTGGAATGTTTCATACTAGTCAACCTGCAAATAAATTTTAAACTTTTAATAGAGTGGGGCAATCCTGACTTTATTTATTGATTTATTTTATTTATTAAATTTATTTGCTGTCTATCTCATCACAAGGTGACTCTGGGTAGTCTGCTCAAGTGGTCTCCGCTCACGCGAGTAGAGCTTCGTGCACAAGTGCAAGCATCCTCCACTCGCGTGCGAAGCTCCATTTGCGCGAGTGAAGAGCACGTGTGTGCGAATGGAGCTTTGTGTGGGCCTGCCACTCACGTTCCCTACCCCCCGCGCCAGGCTGGGTCGCCAAGCTGGAAAGGTTGAGGACCGCTGGGTTACAACATGGGAGGCAAGCAGTTTCAGAGTGACAGTATTGCCACCAAGAAAAATTTCCTCCTTTTTTTGACCAACTTGTCTTGAGTGCGCATATTGCCTGGAGTACACAGTCCTGAAAATCATGAGAACCCAAACCATAAAGCACTCTATAGGAATAACCATCACTTTGAATTAGACCTGATAACCATTAACAGATGCTGCAGTTCTTGCAACACACGTGTTATATCCCAAACTTGCTGGAATCCAGTTGAATCCATAAGTTGTCTTGTGTAGATAAGCTAAATATTATGCTTTCTGAGCTTGCAGACATTTCATTACCAAACTAGGCAATGTCATCAGTGCTAGAAGGGAGTGGGGTTTGCACTCATTTTATGTACTAGTGGCTTTCCCTGTCAGCATTGATGGTTCCTTGATTAGGCTATTGTTTACAAATCGGTCATCAACAGGCACATAGTACTAATCTCAACAGGGATTTATGGATGCTACTATTTTCAGTGTTTTCTGTAAATATTTTAATATATTGATTCTTCAAAAAAATACCTATTTTTTTTCTTTATTTGCAGCGCAGAAATGCAGTAAATCTTAATGTCAAAATTTTGGATTTATGTAATGAATTTCTCCTGGGGTCTCATCTTCCAAACAAGATTGAAAAGCATGTGTTACCAGAACACATTCGCCATAACTTTGCAGTTGAAGGCAGTTTTGCCCAAATCAGTTGTCTCAGTGCAGACAATCCAGATGATTTGGTATGTATGCATAAAATAGCCCAATATGGTTTGTATAATTGTTTAGCAATATATATGAGTACCTTTATAAGCGGTCATCTTTACAGTGTACCATTTTAAAATGGAGCAAAATAAATAATCCAAGTAGTAGAAACAGGAAGGAAGGATTTTTTTGTAATTTGAAGTGAGGCATATTCAGATTACATATGGTGAGCTGCAAACTGTTTTTAAATTTACATCCGTTGTAGTGTATAAAGTGGATAGGGTGGCAGGTTCAATTTTATGATTAGAAAAGACCTAAGAGCAAAAGATGCTGCTAATTATCCTCCTCCCTTTATTTTATTATTATAATCTCTACATATTAGATTTGTGGAAGAATCAGTAGTAAGTGGAAGAAAAATTCAATTTTCAGTCTCCAGAAGTGAAGCCAAGAGAAAACATTTAACACCACCATTTCTAACTAGAAGACTTCTTTTTGTGGGATCCTTGGTGCTCTTTGAGCTCAGTTGTTTTCTTGCAGGCATTTCATTACCAAACTAGGCAGCGTCATCAGTGCTAGAGGGAGTGCTGTCATATTATATACTAATCGCTTACTCTGTCAGCATTGGTGATTCCTTGATTAGGCTATTGTTTATAAATCGGCCATCAACAGGCACATTGAGATCAACAACATCTACATGCCATTCAAAAGAGACAAAAATTTAAAAAGGAAATAAAAAGTCCAAAACCAGCAGTCAACATCCAAATGAGATTAATACCAAGATTAATATTAGACAATAATCAAGAGGTAAACAACACCCCAATCAAGGAACTGCCAACTGAAACAAACAAGCTAACAGTAAACAACAGTAAATCAAGAACCCAGAGCCACTAGGTTTCTTCTTATGCTAGCAGAGTGTAGTCTGGTGAGTTAGAGGATGATGAATACGGAGATATGTTGAAGGACAAGGGAAGCAAGGAAGGAAAAAAAACCAATTGCAAACAAAGAAGTCCTGCATTTTCTTTCCCTATCAAAGATTGAAACCTCTGCCTTCTTTCTAATAGAAAGCAGACAAAGATGCTTATGTCTGGGGCTGCCAACCTTAATAGCCAAAGCACCCACTCAATAGTGAGGCAAAGGAGGCAAGAACCAAAATGCCCCTTAGCATGATGCCATTACTTCCCAAATGGGCATGTGATTTGAGAAAAACCACTACAACCAGAAACAATCCGGCAGAATAAATCGCTGTAAAGATTTGGCCTGATGGGGATATTCTTCATTTACAAGAATGAGCTAGAATGTACAGGAAAGCTGAATGATAAGTTTTTTTCATCTCCTGCCTCCAAGAAAAAGTAGAATTCCAGAATTAAGGGACAAAGCAGAACTTAAGCATAGGAATACGAATTTTATACTGCAGAAGAGGTAATCCATACTGTTTTTTTTCCCTTCTGGTTTTTGGAAATGGAGATTGGAGAGCTATCCTGAATTTCAGGCACAGGAATAAAATAGATTCATCAGGCATTGAAAATTTAGGATGTATGCATTAAACTCAAGGAGGGAAGCCATCCTGCTGATTCTGAGAATTTGGGTGAGGCTTAATTATACAGAATCCTCCATCAGAAGTTCAGATTTGGAAATCGGAGTAATCAGTTGCAGTTCAGAGCATTCTGTTTTAGCCTTGCATCAGATGTGACTGAACGGAAAATGACTCCTAATTTGGGACAGGAAGCTTAACCTTGCCTTCTAGGAAGAAAAAGTGGTATTAACCCTTTCCTGTCAACTCCAGCTCTTTTCCTTTGAACCTATGAGAGAGCAGGCTAGCCCAGAAAATTGCTAGCACCTGTGTTCTCTGCAGACCCTTTAAGCCAGACATATCAAACTCGCGACATCACATGACGTTGCGCAACATATCGGGACCGTTTTGCCATTGCCAGTGGGTGGGCGCAGCTTCCAGATGATGCATCCGGCCTACGGACCGGCAGTTTGATACCCCTGGCTGAAGAATTCTGGGAGTTGAAGTCCAAAAGTCATAAAAGGGCCAAGTTTGAAGACCCCTGCTTTAAGTCTTCTCACCAGTACAGCAAAGCTGACTATAAAAGCTGTGCTGTGATACACATGAGGGAAGGTGTATGTCTGTGGAAGTAAAGCAACCAGAAAGAGATGGGTTTTTTTTAGCAGTACTTACAAGGAGTATTTTAGCAGTGGGGAAGAGTGGAGAATAGTGAGCAATAGTAGGTGAGGGCTTGAGTATGTTGTTTGAGGGCTTGTGTTGTTATTGGTTCTTTTGCTGTCCTGAATCCACCAAATTAGGCAATGTCACAAATTAGGTGTAGTTTAAAAGACCCTGTGACATGTGATATATACAAAAAAGAGGAAAAAGACAAGATACATTCATAAAAATATTGTTAGTTTGTCAAATGGAATAATCGGTCTTTTCATATTATCAGTAGCGAACCAGTTCATTATCAAGGAAGGAGAACAAACAGCCATGGTACCTGAAGTCTGATAGTGAGGTCAATAAATTAAGGGCTTACT
This sequence comes from Protobothrops mucrosquamatus, assembly GCF_001527695.2. Taxonomy (NCBI): domain Eukaryota; kingdom Metazoa; phylum Chordata; class Lepidosauria; order Squamata; family Viperidae; genus Protobothrops; species Protobothrops mucrosquamatus. The sequence goes on along the minus strand of NW_015386853.1, from coordinate 133,339 downwards.
TGTAAACTGCTTATGTCTATTTTTTTGGGAGTTCCTCTATTATAAAAGCCTTTTATTATAAAACACATAAGGTGATGGTAGTTTTAACTGTCAGTGTTTTGTTATCATTTATTTTAGTTTTAATTATGCTACTTTAGATAAGTTTATTCATTGTTTTCATTGTTGCTAACTCTAGGTACGTGAAGTCGCCTACAAAGTTTTTCTATACCCAAATGTTCAGCAACTACAATGTTTAGATGAATTGCTTGGCAGTAGAAATGCTCTGGCCCAGTTAGTTGGCTATGATACATTTGCTCATCGAGCTCTTCAAGGGACAATGACCCATACCCCAGGTAAATGCATCTTTGCACTGAAGGAGAAGGAAGAGATGAGAGCCAGTGCTAGTTATACAGACTACTGCACAGAATTAGGACCAGCGTTTTGCTAGAAATATAACGATTACATTTTGTAATCTTCTAAAAGTTTGCGGGATTTTATTTTTTAAAAAATATATTTTTTTGCTAGAGTAGATTTTCATTTTGCCACACTATGATCAACACAGTATGTTAATTTGATCTTTACAGGAAAAAAATCCAAAGAAACAAGTGCCAGTAAAATCATTAAATGGAAGCACTTCTATTCTTTTATTGTTGATTATTATTATTGCAATGATTACTGATACACATTAAAATTGCTCTTTGTCTGTATAGATTTCAGTGAATAGTCTAGTTTAATGCTGAAGTTTCCATGTTTGGGTTTACGTACTAATACAGGTAGTCCAGTTTAGTAACCACAATTGGCACTGGCAACTCTGTCCCTAAGCAAAACAGATATTAATTCTACCAGTCCTTTCCAGCTCTAAAATTGACAATACTAATGACACTGCATCCTTAGGAATGCTCATCCTGAAGCTGGGATAATTAACAAGAAGGGAATTAATGTTTACATATTACATTCATTAGAGAGAAAGGGGTTAAAAAAGAGTAAGCAGACCCACAAGGGAAAAACACATCAAAAGCAATGCACTGGAACTAGCAGTCAAGAGTACATTGCACAAACAGCCTAGTATATGCACCATTGTGTGCCTAATTACTTAGTAATCTCTTCCTCTCCAATTTCTCTTCTCTACAGAGGGGGGAGGTAGCAGGTCAGACACAGAAGAGATTGCTTTCAGAAATTGCTTTTTTTTTCTCTCCCCCCTTCACAGAATAAGGAATATACCAGTCTGTTTGTATAGTGTGCTAACAAATGCCAGTGCAATGTTTTCAGTGTGTATTATCTATAGTGTGCTTACATTCTTTCCTCTCCAGTCTCTCTGCTCTGCAAGGGGGATAAACATAGGTCAAGCATAGGATGTGTACTAACTGTGAATGACAATCATGTGACAGGTTAACACCTTTTCTCTCTAGAAGTCAGGTTTAAGTTTCCTATTCCATGGAAGAACCCTCCTCCCTTCAGTCATGTCTGATGCCAGGCTAAAAGGGAACAGCACCGTTGCAACTTCAAGCGGTTGCTGAATGAGGTTGTTGGCAAGCGGGCCTCCTCAGGGTGCCGTCGGCCAAGCAATGTCGGCTGGCGACCCCCAGGGGGAGGGCCTTCTCTGTGGGTGCCCCCACCCTCTGGAACGAACTACCCCCCGAGATCCGGACGATTCCGGATCTCTTAACCTTCCGCCGCGCCCTCAAGACATGGCTTTTTCAACAAGCGGGCCTGACCTAGGGTGAGTTTTA
>NW_015386853.1:86758-131624 GCF_001527695.2 Protobothrops mucrosquamatus | reverse complement strand
GCCCTGAGTCCACCAGGAGAAGGGCGGGATATAAATACAATAAACTGAAACTGAAACTGAACCATATCCAGATTTTCACCTTGTATTCAGTGTTAAATATTACTGCTTATTAAATTCTGCCCATTTTATTTCTCCAGATAGCTCAAAAAACAACATTTCATTGTTATCTTCAGAGACTTGGATTTATGCAGCAATATATTTTCAGTTTTAGCATTATTTATAGCTACCTTGGTACTAAAATACTGATTACTAATATATTCAGCCTTTTTCAGTGTGATTTTAATTCAGTTTTTAATTATAGGCAGTTTAGTAAATATATTTTATATAAAACCTACAGTTGTGTTATTTCTTAAAAAGTTTCTTTTTTTTTTTTTTAGAGACAGTAATGCAGTTTCTTACAAAGCTTTCAGATAAATTATTCAGTCGGTGAGTCTTTTTTCATTTAATTTTATTCAGAAAGCAAATTCATTTTGTTTCAAGGCAAAAACTGTAATTTCATAATATAATAGGAATTAAAATAGCCTCATTCTTTTTATTTTATTTTTCAAAGCTTAATTAAAATATTAAACACTTTTAATTATTTTCTAATAATGGGGAGAAGAAAATATTCCCAATATTTTTTTAGTATTATGTTATTGGAAAAGGCCTGAAAAATGAAGAATATATGCATCTCTGATTAAGTTTTATTCAGTTTTTGCTTGAGTTATGTTTATCTTTGTATGAATTAAAGTTAAAGAATTTAAAGAAAAATTAATTATAAAATTGTTTTGTAGCACTCAAAAGGATTTTGAAATGATGGAAGGTATGAAAATGAAACTATATCCTTCCAAATCAGTAAGTAATGAATTTTTTCCCGTGTAACTTACCTAAATTGAACCTAATTTTAAATTTTTTTCAATAATTCCAACAATAAATTGACTTGATAGAACTTTGTTTTTATTCATGTCATTTCAATTTTTGGTTTTAGGATTAATATTTTTTAAGAAATAAAATGCTGAAAGACAGATACTGCTTTCAACATTACAAATAAAATCTTAAGATAGAAAATATAATATGGTATCTTAAGTTAAACCTGTTCAGGATTGATATAAGGTTGAAAAGAATGAAATCAGACTTGAGAAATTATACATATTTTATAAAATTAACTGGATCATTATCTTTTTCCTTTCTGCCTTTGTTTATTTTTGTTTTTTTAATACTTTAATTGTACAGCCCTAATAATAAAATAGCATGTGTATTTGAAAAATAATATGGTTAAAGCTTTCAGAAACACAACCCTTTGTACAGTATATTAAAATATCATTCATAATAACTTAACCCTCGATATGATACCTGCTAGAATACTCTGCTAGTGTTTGAAGATTTGATTTCTTTCATTTTCAGAAATTAATGCCTTGGGATCACCCATACCTTAGTGGTGTCTTACGTGCTGAGAGGTAAGCATTGGACCCATCGGTTAACTCTCTAGTTTTTTTTAGTTATTATTAAGAGTTCTTAGGCATGAAAGATTAGGTTTACTCCCTAATAACTCCTTTTGGGGTTCTTCCTGCCCAAATAAGATATTTTATCATGTCGATACCTTAAATTGGAATCTTAAACCAAAGAGCAGAGAAATCTTCCAATAATCACTTTAGTTATCTTCAGAGTCAATACAGAGGATCCTATAATTGCAATGAATTAGTTTGGAAGGGAAAGGAAACAGATAAATCTTATTGGACACAGCAAAATCTTTCAGCCTAGCTCTATATGATAACCGCAATAGCATTTTCAGATATTTCAACACTAGAGGGAGTTCTTGCCTAAATATAACTCTTTTTCCACAGCTGTAAAGTTTTATTTTGGATGAGCAGTTTTTTAGATTTACTATCTCACAGTAGCAGTGTGATTTGCATTCTACTTGGAATTGTATTTTTTTTAAATAATGGTCTGTGATACATCATTGCTTTTACTCTCTATATATTAACATCCCCTCAGTACTATGTATATTTTTGAAGAACTATGAAACATGGTTCCTCAGAGACACATTTTGAGGTATCTGAAGGATTTTGCTGCCCAGATAGTGACACATCAGGGACTTCTTGTTGTTTAAGGTTATACAATTAATTTTGTGTATTTTAATATAATACTGTAATTGTACACTGCTTTGAGTTTTCAGAGTAGCATACAAAATGAAGTAATGGGATTAAATTAATAAATGTCATTTTAAAAAATGCAGGTTTTGGGAGAAATAAGTTTGCTTTGCATATATTAAAAAATTGCTAGACCGTCTCTAATTAATTAAGGTGTATTTTCTTGTACCAGAAACAGGCAGTTTGAGGCTCTAGAATTTGAACCCCAGACACAATGAAAACTCCTTAATCTCCCAACACATAGACAGATTCATCAATAATTTCAACTGAAAAACTAAGAATCCTAGCCCAAACTAAACAAAAAATGCTAGGGAATTCTTGGAAGTTTGACATTTAGACAAATCAGCCATCCATAGACACATAGAAATAAACCAAATTTACATGCCATTCAAAATACACACTAAAAAAGTTCAGAAGGAAACAAAAAGACCAAAACACATCATCTCCAGCAGCCAATACCCCGATAAGTGGAGATTAACACTAGATAAACAAACAAGCTGAAAATAATATTCTAATCAAGGAACTACAAGGAGAAAACCACACACCCCACAAACACTGGCAGGGCAAACTATTGTATACAAACAGGGAGCAAACTCCACACTCACTAGCACTCATGATATTACCTAGTTGGGTAATGAAACATCTGCAAGCAAACAACCAAGCCCAGAGAGCACCAAAGACACTTGAACTCTGAACTACATATTCTCTCTTCTATTGGATTTTAGAGTGTAAAATCCAATAGATTTTAGAATTATTAGCACAGTACGTAATTTTAGTTAAACATGCTCAGACTTCTATAAGACTCCAATCCTATAAATAGATATTTGGCAATAAGTCCTGCACGAGGTACTAAGACATAATTATGAATTAACATGCATAGGATTGGGCTTAGTTGGAAAATTGTTCTTAAGGGTACAGTTCACCAGGTTTTGATTGACTATATTTATTACTAAGGTTGTAACTGTATGTTTGGGAATAAATCCCATGAAGCTCAGTGGGGTTTCCTATGTTTGCTTATTTAGAAGCCTCAAACATCAAATTAAACTTGGTTGAAGGCACACTGCAGGTCTAGGTGATCAATTTTGAATGGTCTGTATTATTTTAACTGTTAAAATACTGGCTATGTATGCATTTCTATGAATTTTGAAAAATATATTCAGATTTTGTTTATAAATGAGGAAAAATACACATACACATGTACACACATGGATGCTACACAGGAAATGTTGTAGGTTAAAAATCTTAGACATTGATTATTAAGACGGCGTAAGGGTGCAGTCTGAAGAGAGAGAGAGAGTTCATGAAATGGATATATATATATAATATACTGTAGTTTGTTTCAAAATGTGTACATTTTTTAACCACAAAGCCATGGGTGATTGTGAGTTAAATCCAATATTTTAGCCTAACATGAGGCAATTTTGTGGACAGAATTGACTGTATGATCAGGACCTCTAGAGAAAATATGTTGAGGAGTCTCCCATCCTCAAAGAGTATGGACAAAATGATAGGACCTCTGGCAAATTGCCACTCAGTGGAACACCCTTTATCTAAAGCAGTGTTCCTCAACCTTGGCCATTTTAAGATATATGGACTTCAACGCCCAGAATTCCCTAGCCAGCCATGCTGGCTGGGGAATTTTGGGAGTTGAAGTCCACGTATCTTAAAATGGCCAAGGTTGAGAAACACTGATCTAAAGGTTTATTTTTTTCTTGACAACACAATACAGAATCTTTTGCCTTGCAAACTGTGGTAAATGAATGCCATATGAAATTTCAGCTGAATAATTTATAATAGATATTTAAATATAATAATTTTCATAATTAAGGCTATCAAAAACCCATTTAGCAAAGTTGATGGCAGTCATACACAACATATTTTCCCCAAATGTACAGACTAATTGAGAGTAATTTTATATGCCTGTATTTTGTTTAGACCATTGAAAGCATATAGGCTTAGAAATAATTGTTTATCATGGCCCACTGAAATTATTGCCTTTTAGTAGCAGTCTTTAATGTTTGAATCATGCTGTTCATGAATAATAATGAACAAACTTTATTTACTTCATTGGACCAGTCGACCTGACTTCTTGCCTATAAAAATGTTATTGAGCCAAACTGAAATCCTTGGATTCTTTCCTCTTCAGAAACCTCCACTGATCCTACAAACTGTTCCTTTTAATATGAATCAGGATTTCAGTTCAAGTAAATCAATGTCCTCTTTAATTTATCAACTTTATTGCTATGTATGTTGGGCTATCACACAATAAAAAGTTTTCTGTTCAGTTGATTATGTGATATATTAGTCTAATGTTACTTCTGATGTAAATTTCAATATCTGCTCTAAAAAGCAAACCATATATTACAATATAATACATTACAATATAATACAATACACCTATACTATCAACAATAATTACATTATATTAGGAAGCTGGCATGCTGTAGCAAGGCTTGAATGTCACTTTGATTCTCAAAATGCTTCCAGGCTTCAGATGGCTCTCCAAAGCTTAATGGGTAGCTCTGGTTCATAGTTCTTTCGTAAGGCCTGCAAACCCAGAAAGAAAGGTAAAGATAAGCAGAAACATTAGAGTTCAGTGTTTTGGGAATAGTTAAGGCTCTGCTCAGTATTTTGGGAATAGTTAAGGCTCCCAAGAAGCATTTGCAAAACGACCCACATGTATTTGATTAACTTAACTATGCCTTTTGTTTTGATCACAGGGGTTATATATTTCTCTTATGAACTGGTTTATTAGCCACCTGGAATTATGCAAGTAACATGGGCTGCCACATAAATTTCTAAAAAAATTTAAAAGCATTTGATTATAACTTTTAAATGGAGTTTATGTGTCTGGTGATAAATGATATGTCTGAATGCAAAGCTTCCAGGAATTCCCTAGCATTTGGGGATTTGGCTTGATCTAAAATAATCAGATTGCCAGTTGAAACTGTGGTTGAATCTGTCCAAATTTTGTGAAATTAAAAAGTTTTCATTATATTTTCTGACTGACAGCTGGTCTTTATAGATGCATCTGCCGGTCTTCTACCTATCTTTTGTACATGTTACCATGTCCTTACATTGTTTGCTATATTCTCGACACTTTCAGTTTCCTATAATCAAGTCTTCTTACTTCGTATGGCACAATCAATATATTGGCAACCAAATATATTGTAGACTCTACTGTGCTTATTAGGTTTTGTGTAACTATTGTGATCTGACATCATGCCTAAAACAAGATGTTGTTATGAGTCCATCATCCAGCTGATCTCACTTCTCACACCCAGTGGTAATGTCCAGCATGATGTCAATAGGTTGTCGTGTTTCCTTGCTTCAGAAGGAATGTCCCATCGATGTGATTCATATAAGCATAAAGACCAGTGGAAATACAAACTGTCTAAAATGCCTTTTTTTATACATAATTTACATTTGGGGGCAAGCTCAGCAATTTTCATAAAATTCCAGTCTTGCTAGCAAGTGCATATACATGTATCAATATATATATGAGATAGTTTATTTTTATTTTATTTATTTGTATCCTGCCTTTATTAACAATTCAAGGCAACGAACATATATACCTTCCACCTCCTATTTTACCCACAACAAGAACCCTGTGAAGTGGGTTGAATTGAGAGAGAGTGACTGACCCAAAGTCACCCAGTTGGTGATGTATTTAGGTGGGACAGCCTCGTGTTCTTTTGTAACACACATTCTTTTTGGATGTTTTAGGTATAATATTGAACCAGCTCTATATTGTCCCTTTTTCTCTCTTGGGGCATGTATGGATGGACTGAACATTTTGTTCAATAAGCTTCTAGGAATCTCTCTCTATGCTGAACAGCCTGAGAATGGAGAAGTGTGGTGTGAAGATGTTCGTAAACTGGTAAGAGATTTAATTTCTAAATGTCTTGTAGTTAAGAGACAAAAGGAATAAATATACTACATCTTTTAAGTAGAAATAACAATAATAATCTTTCTCCACTATCTATTTAAAGCTTTGATTATGCTATTTGAGTTGAATCTATGCTAAATTAGTTCTGCTTTAATCTTGCTGAAATTCTATTTCATCAATCATAATTTATTTGATTTAAGTAGGACTTGGGAGAAATTAACAGTATGGAAATTAAACTCAGTGTTAAATCTGTGATTGAGGAAAAATAAGATTTACTAGGTTTATGTGCATTTGTAGACTTTAAGCTTTAGCAATCACTAAGATGGTTTCTGAGAACAGCTAGGACTCCACTGAATGCTCATATGACAAAACTAATTCAGACTGATTCTGTCTTCAAACTGCCTCCATTATTAGATGAAAATCAAATGTGGAATGCAGTTAGGCAGTTTTTATATTTAGATTTTGGTATGAAATTATCAATGTTCACTACGTGGCCAATTTTTCAACTTTCACATTTTATTTTTAGGCAGTTGTCCACGAACAAGAAGGATTATTGGGATATATTTACTGTGACTTTTTTCAAAGGCCAGACAAGCCTCATCAGGTAAGTCTCTAACATCAATGATCACTTTGAATTTATCTTATCCCCACCCTCCAAAAATTAATACATGGTAAAATATAAAACTTATTTGATTATTCAGAGCAAATTAAGGGATATGCCACTAAAAGTACATTTGGTAAAAAAAAAATCTTGAGTTAAATCCAAGTAATTTTTTTTGTATTTTTGCAATAATAAAATGTTTAAGAATACAAAAATAGTGCAGATGATCGAGAATCAGAATACACTACTTTCCTTTTTTGATGTCTCCTGCATTAGAAGTAGATATTTGCAAATTCCTTCTGTCCCACCTCAGATATCCAGAATTGCCAGGGTGACCAGTTCCTAAATTACGGCCTGAAAAGATGACAACTTTCAGTAATCATTGTTTTGGAAACAATTTAATAAAACATTTAACATAGCCTTAAATGAGGGAATGACAAAACCATCACTTTGGGCTTTTGGGGAAAAGCATGCTTTAATGTTTAGTTCTTTTGTGATATAATGTCACACAATTAAAAGTCCTTTCTTCATTTTAGCGCATAGAGAATATTTTGGCCACTGGCTATATTCTCTTAAGGCAGTGGCCCCCAACCAAGAATCGATTCCACAAAGAGAGGTTTTCCGTAGACTGGAGGGGGCGTGGTTTCATGTGCTGCCTGCATCCTGCGGATAGGGCTTTGCTTGTTTGCGCAGCCTGGTTTCTGGCGTGCTGCGGACTGGTACCGGTCCATGAACCGGGGGCTGGGAACCCTTGTCTTGAGTCATATCCAAGGAAATAGCTTACTTTTCCATATTCTGATTGATCAATGGAACATGAGTTTCTTTTTCCTGGCATTTGAACACTGGCATTTGAAACCAAAACCCTATTTCAAATAGCAGTATCCAGTAAGCCTTTTGTAAATGACAACATTCTGTGATTGAAACAAAAACCACACTGGAATTAATAAAAATATTATTTATATATTCATTCAACTTTGAATATTTTAACGACAGAAAAGTAGACATAACTCAACTAATGAATTCTATTATATCAGAATTTAGGTAGGAATCTATGTCTCTTCAGATGTAGCTGAACTATAACTTTCATAATTCTTCATAATTATTGGTTGGTTTGGGCTGATGGGAATTGTAGTTCAGTAATACCTGGAGGATGTTCTCACAACTGAAAAAGAATGGTAATCATTAAAACTGGATTATACTTTTTCCAAATCAGAATGAGTATGTTTGGAAACTGTTTTTTCCTTTAAAGATGGTTAGATTAGATTACATTAGATATAAAATTATGTCTATATTAACTGCATATTTTAATAACACTATCATCTTAGATATTTCTTGCTTGGTCTTGGCCATTTTGGAACATTGTGTTAAGCAATATACATATCAGGTCCCATTCTTAGATCTGATAGTACAGTTCTATGCAAAGGTATTGCTTTCTGGGTTTGGTGAGAATATGTTTAAATGTATAAAATTATACTGCCTTACATTTTAGGATCTGTGACTGAAAGAAAGCTCATGGAAGGAGCTTTTCTCGTTCCCTTGTTCCAGAAGTCCCCATACCTTCCCAAAAGGCACTTTAATTAGGAAATTCTATGTACTATTGGAATGAAATGCTTAGTGGAGATAAGAATTTCCATAATCCTTCAAAAATAACACATCATCTACAGAAAATGTGATCTCCCAAAGCCCACTAAGTATTGGTTGGCAGGTGTGCATTAAATTTCATTCAAATTTTCAGTTGAATTCAGGGATTTGGAGTTCAGTTGAAATTAAAAGTAAACTAGAAAAGAAATCTAAAAAATATGTAGAAGATTAAGTGCTGCAAAAGGCCTTGTTCTGCTTAGTCAAGTCTATAAAAGTACTTCAACATCAGTTCTGATATATTTCAAAAATTAAAATTTTAGATAATGCTATAATTATAAACAGTTTGTGACTCTTACAAATTGTGCTGGTATTACTTTCAGATGTTAACATGGCAAAATATTGAATATTTCTGATAGAGAGTGGTTGTGTGAGTGTGTTTGTGTGTGTTTTTTTAAAATATAGGATTGTCACTTTACAATCCGTGGAGGCAGACTGCAAGAAAATGGAGAATATCAACTTCCTGTTGTTGTCATCATGCTAAGTTTACCTCAATCCAGTAATGGTTTACCAACGTTGCTCACTCCTGGAATGATGGAGAATCTCTTCCATGAAATGGGACATGCTATGCATTCCATGCTGGGAAGAACACGTTATCAACATGTCACGGGTAAGCAATCAGTATTAAAAGCCAAGTATTTTATGATGTGTACATTACATATTGGTTTTTGTTGCATATAAAAAATAATTTCCTTGTTTAATACTGGCTTCTAATCTATTTAACATGATCTTCTGTATTAGATGCAAACTGATTCCTAGCAGTATAAATATTTTAGTCTGAATAAGACACAAACTAGGTCTGCACAATTCTTTTTTAGTTACTCACAGCTTTTTATTAGGGGGTACTGTATATAAAGGTCTTCATGAATGGAAACATGTTTTGAGGTGGAAACAAAACAAATGCATCCACTTTCAAAACTTTTAAAAATAGGTTTAGTAGCAGAGAGCTGTCAAAATGAACTAATAGCTATATAGCACTTAGACTTATATACTGCTTCATAGTGCTTTACAGCACTGTCTAAGTCAGGGGTGCCAAACTGCCAGCCCGCAGGCCGGATTCGTCACGCCAAAACCGCACCCACCCCATTGCCAGCAATGGGGAAAGAGTTGCGATATGTCGCAACACATCACGTGATGTTACGAGTTTGACACCCGTGCTCTAAGTGGTTTACAGTATCAGTATATTTCCCCCAACAATCTGGGTCCTCATTTTACTAACCTCAGAAGGATGGAAGGCTGAGTCAACCTTGAGCCGGTCAAGATCAAACTCCTGGCAGTGGGCAGAGTTAGCCTGCAATACTGCATTCTAACCACTGCACCATCATGGGTCAACCAACATATAGTCTTACTTATTAAATAAAACCAGGTAAGTTCATTCAAGCCAAAACATTCCACTTTGGTTTTCTCTATCCACAGAACAATTTTCCAGTATTTGCTTGGCTTATCCATGTAGTGTTTTGCCAACTCTAAATGAGTAGCAATGTTCTTTTGGGGGGAATACACTTTTTCCTTGCAACCCTGTCATGCATACCATTCTTGTTAAAAATGTTTTCCTGATGGTGGTCTCATGAACACTGACACGTGCAATTGCAAGAATTTAATTTAGTCTCCTACATCAGCAGTCCCCAACCTTTCTGGCTCCGTGGAGCAGCAGTGGCAGCGAGGGGAAGGGGATGATTTCATGTGTGTGCCTGCTGCTTGCATAAATGGAGCTTCACATGCTTGTCTGCTGCTTGCACGTTATATTCTTTACAGCTATCTTTTTCTCTGTGTGTGCCTTATCCAATATCTTTCACTTCATTTTTGTTACTGTTATTCTCTTACATACATTTTTTCCTTATCCTCCTTTATTTTCCTACACGCATTTATCAATCAACTCCACAGGAACAGGCCATCTTTATTCAAACCTATATCCCTTTCTCCATTCTCTTAACACAGGGGTGTCAAACTCAATTTCATTGAGGGCCGCATCAGCATTGCGGTTGCCCTCGGGTGTGTGTGTGGCCAGGGTGGGTGTGGCCTACTGGGTGGGTGTGGATGGAGTGGGTGTGGCCTACTGGGTGGGCATGGCCAGCTCTACGTCGTTCGCGTCAAGAGTGCCTGTGGGGGCCTGGGCAGGAGTGGGACAGATCTGAGGGTCTCTAGCAGAAGGGTGGGACCGGGGAAGTGCCAAGGCATGGTCCATTTCTTCATTCCTCACAAAAGGTGACACTTCCCCAGCATGTACCCAGGGGGCGGGGCTGACGCGGCAGGGGCTGGTTCCTTGCTGTTTCTAGACGGCCTTGTGGAGCTAAGACTGAATGCGTTTCAGCATAGATGGCCACCACAAAATTGTACATTGGCTCCCAGCCGGCCAGGGCCAAGGCAGCGGGGGCTGTTCCCTCACTGTTTCCAGATGGCCTCGCGGGCCACATGAAACCACTTCGCGGGCCGCCTCCGGCCCCCGGGCCTTGTGTTTGACATGTCTGTCTTAACAGAATAACAGAGTTGGAAGGTACCTTGGAGGTCTTCTAGTCCAACAGCCCAAACCTTTTGGCCTCCAGGGACTGGTTCTGTGAAGAATTTTCCGCAGACCAGTGGACAGGGGCGGGGCGTGATTTCGCATGCTGCCTGCATCCTGCATGTGCGCAGATGGAGCTTTGCTTATTTGTGCAGCCTAGTTTCTGGCATGCCTTGGACGGCTGCCGGTCCACAGCCCGGGAGTTGGGGATCCCTGTTCTAGTCCAACCCCCTGCTCAAGCAGGAGACCCTATACTATTTCAGACAAATAGTTGTCCACTCCCCTCTTTAAAACCTCCAGTGTTGAAGAGGGTCACAGGCATATGCTGAGTGCATTTTTGTTTCTTTTGTTAATTCATGCCTTAGCTTTTACTTTCCTACACATGAATCTCAGTCTTCCATGTGATATGTTTTCTCCGTATGGTATCATAGATACTGAACTTTGCCAGCCATCCTACCATTAGTCTTTCACATACCTTTTAGTAAAATGAATAAGGTTTAAACTAGATTACCTGCTGTAATCATATTTCTGATAACAGTAAGAACAGTACTGGACACTTCAGACACATTTTGGCCAATATGACACCCTTTCAAGTGCAACCTAGGGATTATCTTAGAAGTCCTGTGTCACACTAACAAAAAACTACACAATGTATTGACACACATTCAGTATGGGTAGAATCAAATCTATATTCCATGTAGACCACCAGCCACAATGATTCTCTTAGCCAAGATGGAAATAACATCTTGAAGTTATTATGCTGTTGTCTTTTGAGTTTCCCGCTCCAAAAAGCAACTTTTCTGAGGAAGGTTTAGGTACAATTTTTGCAAAATAACAGATTCTGTATTTGCTGCTCCAGAAAGTGGCACTCTGGAAAGGCTTGAAGCACATAGGCAAGTATAATAGAGGAAAAGCTTGATTTGAGGAATGACTTTTGTAATAGGAAGAAATTATTTCATCATCAGATGTCTCGAAATAGCTGAAAAGAAGCAGCAAACCAAAAAACTTGGTTTTTTTAAATGATTGACATCTTAAACAATAAAGGAAACAATATGAATGTTAGATATGTGATCTCATTAAACAGATGGGGATGATAATATTTGCAGACAGGATTAAATTCTCAGGCATAGTTTGATATTTTAAGAAAGCATAGAGTTAAGGCAATTAGACATTTGACCAGATTTGTTGCAGCCTGGCGTAAGTTTATAAAAGGGGTGATTCACGGCTTCATAAGGTGCCTCACCCGGTTGTTCAAATATTTTGTTTTACTTTGTGATTTGCTGAAAATATGTAGGAGTACTGTATAAATTTAGCTTTCCTGCCAATAAGTTGAGTGATATTATAAAATGAAATATTTACATGACAGTGAGTTATTACAGCTTATCATGAGTGCAAAACAGAAAGTTGAGAAAAGTTTTGAGAGAGACAGAAAAAAAAATAATAAAAATGTTTTAGCTTCCTGTGTATCAATTTTTTATATCATTTTCTATAGGTACAAGGTGTTCTACTGACTTTGCTGAAGTTCCTTCTATCTTAATGGAATACTTTGCAAATGATTACCGAGTGGTGAACCAATTTGCAAGACACTATAAAACGGGTCAGGTAGGAAAACAATTTTTTCCTAAATCATTCCAACTACATAATGTTAAGTGAAAAAGTATTTTATTCTCTTCACTTCTCACCACCTCTCACATTAACCATTATGCAAACAGAAGTGTAGTTGTTGAGTCTGTCTTTTAAAAACTCTTCCTAAAACAGACTGTTACAAATCAGTACTATCTTAGCTTTTTATGTACTATAAGATTTTTCAAAACATTAATAGGGTAGGGATCCAAAAGATGGTAAAGGCTACTTCAGAATACTCAGTATTTTATAGCAGACTTTCCTTATTTATCAGGATCAGACAGACATTCAGGTAGTCCTGAACTTATAATGGCAGTTCAAAATGGAATTTCTGCCACCAAACCATATGGTCATAAAGCAGGATTGCATCTAAGTGTGAATCGGTCGCCAAGTGCCCAGAACATAACTACTGCTTATTATGACCATTTATTCAGTGCCATCGTAACCTTGAATAGGTTGTAGGTCAAGGACTATTTTTATAAAATTCAGTTGAAAAATTAGGTTGGAATGACTGTTCTTCAGGAGGTTTCAGTAGATCTGCTTGTGTACATGAAGGTGCAGCACTTTTGATATATAGAGCAAAAAAGGTGTTCCAGAAGAGACGTGGGCATGCATGCCACAACTATTGGCATCCTTTTAAAGAAGCTGCATATTTTCCCAAGAATGTGTTTGAAGTAAGGAAGTGCTGACAGTACGTGTCAAGATGCTTCAGAGTCAGCATGGGCAGGCTGCCAGTGTCTCCGTATCTCGCAATACATATTTTCCTGGGATTGCAGAGCTACAAAGCAAATCCATAAAAAGGCACAGCTTCTCTAAGGAGATATGAGGAAGTATAACATCAGTGCCCATGCCCTTCAAAAACCCCTTTCCTGCTTTGGAGCAGAAATGATCCACATAGTCTTTGAGTCCATGCAGTTTTATTTCCAACAGTTTTTGGAAGTGTTTTGCTTACACAGTAATGCTTATTAAATTAAAAATATTCCATAACCTAAGCATTTAACATTAATATCACATAGATATTTCTGTTGCAAAGGAAATTTAACTTTTTAATCACTTTCTGGAATTACGAAATAGAATTTTGTGAGTTGAAAGAAAAATGCATCCAGGAATTATTTGTACAGAGTAAGGGTAAACATGCTTTCTTTGAAGTAGGTCCATAGACTCAGTTTGCAGCTTTATTGTTTACTACCTGCCATCTCTTATTTTTTTCAAATGCCTTAACAGAATTTGTTTCTTTTCAATTCACAAATTTGGAGCCAAGCATTTAGAACCCATTTCTTACATATTCCCAAGTCTGATCTGTTGTGGAAATTGATTGGCATAAACTTGCTGTGCACCAGGAAGCAATTGAGTCAACTTTAATTTTGACTTGATTAATAGACAGGATGGTAGGATTAGGATTGATTCCTGAAACTGCTTTTTTGTTTTAATGATTTTAAATATTTGCCTCTTATGTATATTTTTAAAAAAATTGAATTATTTTAAAAATAATGATTGTTTAAATGTTTCATACTTTGTAATTTTAAATATAAATATGTGTAATCAGAATCTGAGAATAAACCTGTTGTTTATTATGATAATGTGGCTTGCTTACAATCTATCTTGTTTTAGGAAAATCTTGTTTTCAATCTCTTAGAAGTGGAGCCAAAAACATGCTTGCTTTTTTCTTCATTAGTTATGCTCACTGAAAAGTGTTGCATTGATTTAGTGCTCCTAATTATGTCAGTTTTACAAAAATTTATGCAAAAAGCTTTTCATCAAAGATTCTTGGTTATGGAACAAAAAAAAGTAGAACTAAGAAGTGAAATTTTCTTAAACAAAGGAATTATGTGAAAACTCTCAGTAAATAGTGCTTTTTAAAACAGCTTTTACTTCTCAATAAAAGTCTAGTCTGTATATCTTCTTTTACATAAGACTTGCCTTGCTAGATCAAACTGAGGAAATTCCAAGGGCAGCTTTCTTTTCTCACTAATGGTTTGTCATATTTCTCACTAAATTCTACAGCGTGAGGACCTTTCAAGTTATTCTGCCCTAAAGCTTTTCAGAAACAGTATGAATTTCTGTAATGTGTTTGAATTTATCTAGTCATCTAAGAGAATAACTATCAATGCAATCCACATATCAATCCACTGATAATTATATATTAGGAATTCTACTTCCTTTGGACTATTCCTAATTTTATAACCTGTATATACCTATACATTACTTAGTATACTTAACTACACCCCACTGAGTTCATCAATATGTGTATACGACTGTTGATTTCCACTATCTTCTTTACTCTTTCTCTGGTTTTTGTTTCAGCTAGTCTCTAATATCATCTAACAGTGAATGGCAGGATTTTGATACTTCTACCTTTCCCCTCCATTTGTTTTTTTACATCTATTTCCAATTAGTCATTGTTCTATCCTTTCCTCCTGATGTTTCGGTATGTCCTAAATAGACTCTTCTGGAGGAGGGCTGCTCCTCTAAATTTCATTTTTAAATGAATGTACATGTTCTGCTTATTTAAATATCTCGACCATGTGATAAACAGAATAAAAGAATTATGGACTTGGGAAAGGACCGTGAGGATCATCTAGACCAAACACCTTTAATAATACAGGCATACATTAAATCATCTTTTAGTGGTGGCCATGCAGGCCCTTTAAAAAAACTGCAGAGATGGAGAGAAGCCATAATATATGTAGATAGACTGTTCCCCTATTACACTGACTCTATCGTTAGGAGTTCTTTCTTTATAAATATATGAAATGTAGGTAATTACAACTTATGCCCATTATATTTGGTCCTAATTTTTGTGACAGTGAGAACTAGTTCTTGACCATCTTCCCTATAGCACCAATTTATTAGCTGAACACTGATAGTATGTCTCCCTTCAGTCTTCTTTCTCCATATTAAATATCCTAAGTTCCTTCGGCCTGTCCCGATAGGTCATGTATCATTTTCTGTATCATTTTCATCACCGTGTTCCAAATCTGTTCTAATCTGTTAATATCCTTCTGGAAATGTAGTGCTCGAAATTGTACACAGTACTCCAGATTTAGGCTCACCTTCCTCTAATTTGTCATTGGCTCTATAAATAAAAGCCATGTTGCCTCTCGTAATCTAAACTCATGATTAACAATTAATGTCTCTTGGATTGTTTCTGTAATAGATACGCTGACATTTCGAAAGAGTCATAAATCATTAACGTGATACTTTTTCTGTTCATTTTTAGCAGGTATTTAGAAATTCTAGCCTTAAGTATAACTAGAAAACCCATGACTTATTGGGTGATGGTTTCAGTTAGGTCGTTGTTTCAGAGATATTTACTTATCTAAATATCATTCAACAGAATGACCATGAGCAGGCAAAAAAAAAACCAGCGAGAGCAAAAGCCATTTCAGATTTGTTACAGGCTCCCCCACTGACTTTGCTTTTAGAAAGTTTGCAGGGACAATGCCAATGAGGAAGCTGGCAGCAAAGGTTGCAAGTTGTGTGGGTAAGTTCTACCCCGCTATGCATCCTCCCCCAGTCTTCCACCCTGCACACCCTCCCTGCACCACAGCCTCCTCTGACCCCACTTTTGTACGCCCTTTCTAAGCTGCGCTGCATTCTTCTGCACCCTCCCTGATCCTTACCGCACCTCTTGGTCACCCTCCCTGACCTTGCTGCACTTCTTATTCCCTTGCTCCCTCCCCCACCAGGTAACAGCCACTTACTTACCTGCTAGCCTTGGACTTGCAACTTCCTGCCAGCCTCCCCACTTCCCTTGTGGGAAGATGGTAGGGAGCTTCAGCAATCCTAATCAGATTTAACCTTCCTTCTGGTTTCCCCATTGTCTTGAGGAAGCTGTTACAGATGATTGGAAATGATTATTACGTAACCATGGTTGAATGCAGGAGCAGGGCGGTCCTGAAATGGCAATGCTGATCCTTTTCAAATTTCAGTGCCATGGGAGTCATGAGTTCCAAATTTTGTAAGTTGTCTGTTTGAGGTATCTTGGCTCAAAGCTTGTTGAAAGAAATAAATTATAATTAGAGGTGCTTCATATACAAACCTTTTCTTATGTTTAAAGACCTTCTGTCAGTCAAAACTGTACATAGATATAATTTGCAACAGTTGCATATTTACCGTTGCTGTCAAGCAATTTTTAAATATGCATGACTTCCAAATAAGGTTGTTCTATAATTTTCACATACAACAGGATGAATGTAAATGTGGTTTTGCCATAAAAAGGTATGGAGGAAAATATCACGTGCGATACATCTTTGTTCCGATGCTGAAGCTCTGATCTCAGGAGTAATATGGTGCTTCAACTGTGCTAGGATAATACAATATTTCTTCCTTGCAAATATTGTAAAGACTGTGTGGCACAGAGGTAAATTATTTATTTGTGTGGCCCATTTCCCAATAACAAAGAACTCCCTTCATTTGCTCCAGGGAATTGCAAACCTGAGTTTCTATTCAGTGTCTTTGTGGGATTGTGGTTTGCCAAAACATCAATTAGCAGGGTTCTGCTCTTATGTCCTGTCTTAAACAGGATGACATTTGACAGTTCAGAACCCTTTTTTTGGGGGGGGGGGGATGTGATTTGAAACAGTTAAAATATAAAACTGTGAAAAATGCAAGTTACATTGGAAAAGTCAATTTGACTGATGCTCTGCTAAGAATTAGAGCTCCATAAAATAAACCCATTTACTGCTATGAAAAGTTTTCCAGTGTTTTTAGTTTTTTAGTCAAAAATAATAATACTTCAGTGGGGAGATGCCAAATGTGCAAATGGAAAAATCTGTTTTAAATGTTTCGGGTACCATAGTAAGACATAACCAGTCAAAAGGACATTTAAAATGAAAGAAGATGTTGGATTATATCAGAAATCAATTCTTTCTTTCCACCTCTAAAGGCAGCAAAAAAAAAGCATCTTCGGTGGTATGTCTCCTTGCATACTCATAGATCTCCTGTCTCTGAATATGAAGGTTTCATTTACTGATAGCAATGTTCCAATATCTCAGGGATTGCCACAAAGAAGAGGGAGTCAAGCTATTCTCCAAGGCACCTGAGGCAGGACAAGAAGCAACGGATGGACACTAACCAAAGAGAGAAGCACCTAGAACTAAGAAGAAATTTCCTGACAGTTAGAACAATTAACCAGTGGAACAACCTGCTTCCAGAAGCTATGAATGCTCCAACACTGGAAATTTTTAAGAAGAGACTGGACAGACATTTGTCTGAAATGGTATAGTGTTTCCTGCCTGAGCAGGGGATTGGACTAGATGACCTCCAAGGTCCCTTCCAACTCTGTTATTCTGACTGATACAAGACAAATTCAAATTGCCTTGCATAACCATTTCACCTTGTGCACTCATTCACTACTTATTCTTGCAAAACGTATGGCTGTTCAAACCAAATAGGCAACTGAGAAGATAATAAACTGGAGATCACTACTGCATTTTAAAAAAAAATTAACACCTTTGGGGGGGGAAGGCTGATATCAAAAGCAAGTATGAACAGCACAATGAACAATTGAACATGAAAACTATTTTAAGGCATCGTCCCCCCAGCTGAGTGCTTTGCAGGTGAATTAAAATTTCAGCTTCCCTAACCCAGTGCCACAGCCATTTTGGAATTAGACTCAAAATCCAGCATACCTGAAGGAGAGAAATAGTAGCAGTAGCAGTAGCAGTAGCAGTAGTAGTAGTAGTAGTAGTTAGTAGTAGTAGTAATAATAATAATAATTATTATGATCTTCTAAAAAGTGGTAGGTATATGTTCAAGATCAAATCACGGAATCTGATTGGCAATCTTCTTTAATTTAACATGGGACTTGCATATATCTTTCATGTTATAATTGAGCTCATTCACCTCCTTTTAGTTTTAATAAAATCATGAAAGAAGAGAATACATGTAGTTCAGAGTTGGAGTGTTGCAGTTGGTGCTCTCTGAGCTTGGCTGTTTGCTTGAAGATGTTTCTTTACCCAACTAGGTAACATAAGTGCAAGATTGAGACTCTCACTGATGAGGTTAAGTTGTTGAGTAATGAAATGTTTTCAGGCAAACAACTAAGCTCAGAAAGCACCCACAACTCCACAATGAACTGAAGCAATGTTGTAAAAGAAGAGTGGGGCAAAATTCCTCCCCAACAATGTGAAAAGACTGATAAAGTCCTACAGAAAATGATTACTTTACGTTATTGCTGCTAAAGGTTGTTCTATAAGCTCTTGAATCATAAAGTTTGCTTAGTTTTTACATGTGGCTTCTCCATTTTGGCTTTCTTTTTGGAAAAATAAATGACATGGTATAATATGTCAGGTGTTGTTGTTCATCTAAGGGTTGTATTTACCTACTTTTAAGAACTGCTAGGCCAAAAATGCCATGAACCTCCTTTTTACAAGAAAACAAAAATATTTAGAACCTCTTATAGCCCTTCTTGTATTGAGCATACTTATCATGTTGCAGTGTGTGTGAAGATGTAGATTGTAACACAATGATGCAGTATTGTATGTGTATTTAATTTAGGCCTGTTCTCCATATCTACTGCCACATCCTTGTTTAATCAATGCATACCGCTGCATCATTATGGGCTATAGTTCTGGAGCCCAGAGGAGAAAAAGATTAAGTGGTAAAGTAGTAATTATCAGCTACTTTCTTTTATTAGAAGAGCTGGGAAGAAAATATTGTGTCCATTTGTTTAGCTTTCATCTGTATGGTGTTAATTAGGACTGTGTGTGGTCTGGCATTGAAGTCTTGTGTTTTTTGAGTATGTTTATGTTCTTTACAGTTTGGAGGGGAGAAGAGAGCTATTTTTTTAGTTAAAAAGTCTGACCCTAATCAAAGGATCCATATCTGGGGAATAAGGCCCAGAATAGCTGCATTACTACTGTACGGAACAAATGTGTGTTGGTTAAATGGTGCTATAGAAAATTACAGTGTTGCTTATTTAATGTTCCTAATTTTTTATAATTATATGACTGTTTTTGGGATGGGAAAATTATAATCTTGCCTGAATGACTACTATGCGAAAAAGCCTTTACGTTTAGGAACATTCCTTATCTATTTTTCACTTCCACTTTAATTATTATTTTTTTGTGTTGAATAGCTTTTATGCAGCTGATTTGTTTTATTCACCAGATATAATAATTGGTATAGACTTTAATATATTGTTGTGTGTGTATGTATGTGTGTGCAACTTTAAGTCACTACTGACTCCTGGCAACTGCCTGGACTAGTCCCTGCAGTTATTTTGGCAACTGTAAAGTCCTTGGTACTCTCTGAATTTATTGCAGCTGTTTCATTACCCAATTAGGTAGCATTATCACTGCAAATGAGTGTGGGGTTTGCTCCCTGTTTACATACAGGTTTCCTGGCAGATCATACATACAGTTTACATACAGTTTCCTGGCAAAACAGGCCAAGTAGTTTCCTCCTTGGTGGTTCCAGTGGCGTAGCGTGGGTTGTCAGCACCCGGGGCAAGTAATTTGCGCCCCCCTCCACAGTGGGCGGCGTCGGCGACCCAGCGGCTCGGATCGGATTCGCACAGCCAGCACTGCAGAGAGAGAGAGTGAGCCAGGCAGGGGCAGAGAGCTGCGAGTGCGAGCGCGCCCCCCCAGATGTTGCGCCCGGTGCGGCCAGCCCCCCCTGCACCCCCCACGCTACGCCTCTGGGTGGTTCCTTGATTTGTTTTCTGCCTGGTAGTTTGCCTGGTATGGATCCTTGCTTATCTGAATACTGGAAGGGATATATTTTAGTCTTTTTGTTTCCTTCCGGTTTTTTTTTATTGTCTTTTGAATGCTGTGTAAAGGTAGGTATCTCTATGTGTCTAATAATGCCTGATTTGTCTGAATGCCAGGCTTCCAGGAATTCCCTAGCATTTTTTAGTTGGCTTGCTCTAAGATGCAAGTAGTTTCCCAGTTGAAATTGATTTTGAATCTGTCTATGTGTTATGAGATTTAAGGAGTTTTTGCCATATTTTCTCACAGCTAATTGGGGATCATGAATATACTCTGCTAGTCTTTAAGCTGTCTGTCTTACACTGCATGTTATAAATGACCCTGGGTTTTTCTGGCAATATTTTTAGAAGTGGTTTGCCACTGCCTCCTTCATTGGACTGAAAGAGTTGCTCAGCTGGTTTTGTGCCAAAGGTGGGACTGGAATTCACCGTCAATCAATTTCTAGCCACAACACCAGACCTGCTCTTTGTATTGCTTTAGTATATTGTGTATATTTCACATGTAAAGTTTGTGGTGTGATTGAAGATTTACCAAGATTTTTTAGAAGCTAAGAAAAGCTTTCAGTTTATTAGGCAGGATTATATGACCTAAGAAGTAGCAGGCTGCATTTGGATAATGTAGTCCTTTGTTGAGCTTTAAGTTAAAAATGCTTGGTTAAGACAATTCAAATCATTAAAAAAAGACTATAGATAGCCAAAAAAGATATTGAATCAGTATTGTAAATTTTACATTATATTAAAATATAAAGTCCAAAACCCAATTTTTATGTGTTATGATTCCATACATAAGATTGTAATTCAAGAATGGTCTCCAATTAAAATTAAAATCTACATCAGATTTACTTTTTAAATGCAAAGTTATTCTATTTTATTCTAGACATTGAGCCATGCCTCCACCATTTAGCCATCCATTTTTCCAAAGAAGACATCATTTTCCTCAATAAAAGGCATCGGGATCTTTGCAGACATTAACATGCACAATGCCAGTTTTTATATTTTGAAAAGATATATGGTTTAGTGAAATTTAATAACATCTCAGATTGCAATGCAACCCTAATATTTAGAATATATATGCTTTTGATCTTTTTTAGTTCTCTATTCTCTAGTGCTTTTGGCTGTGTTTCCACTTGTTCTAATACTTCTCTTTCAGTAATAAGAAGGTAACAAGGTGGGGCTAAACTCTTTATAAAGAACAATTAGAAACCCAGACTTTGTTCCTTCTTAGCTTAAGGATATTTTATAAACCTACCTTTATTAGCATTTATTTTTTGTTAATCATATATCAAAATTGTTTGAAACATGTTCTCTTTTTCTGTTAAAGCCACTACCTAAAAACATGGTGTCAAGACTCTGTGAATCTAAAAAAGTATGTGCTGCTGCTGATATGCAACTTCAGGTAGGTTAATTGAGTCAAAGTGAAGTTAAACATATTTAGAAGTTGTAACAAAAGCTTAAATTAGTCCACTAATCTTAAATTGTAAGATGTAATTGATTAATGTAGAGTTTGTGCAACATCTTAACAACACTGGAGTATTAAAAAAAATCTTATTTTAACATTGTCTATGATTTTAATAAGTAATCATATAATGCATTGAAGCTTCGTTTGTTTGCCCCTTAAGTAAAATGTCTATGAAACCACCAGTTTACAATATAATCTGCAGAGGAGAGGAAACAGGTTGTTTACATTGCAGGAGTGGATTTAGATGGTTTGTTAATCTAACTTTGTTGTTTTACAAAATTAAAAATTAAACAGGACTGATATAATCCTTTAGAAATGTTTACATTTTATTTATTTGTGCGTTTATCAAATTTCATCAGAAGTGAATCTGGGTTGTGTACAACAATGTATAAATTAGAACAAATTTATAGTAAATGAACCTATTTTATCCATACCATAATTTATATGAATGCATGTTTTTAAATAAAAATCTAATTTATTCCCTTTCTAAATTGGTCTATTTAAGGTTAATTTATGTCATGTAATCTTAACTTTTCCCCCATCTTCCATTATTTTCATTTTAAGGACAGTTCGTTTTATTTGCAACAAAATACTGAATACAGGTTTCATCAAATATTCTTTTATGAAAATATTTTTCATGTGTATTCTGAAATAATGAAAAAACCTTTAGGTTAACTTTTGAGGAGATTAAGCAGTAAATAATTATTTTTACAAGCTGATGGAAATCACATCAAAACAACTTCCTTTTTTACTTGGTGAAAAAAAATGATATGCATTGTTGAGTGTGGGAGAATGCATGACACATAATCCACATTTTAGTCAATTCATCCGGTATTGAGTGAAAACCAATCCATGTAACTAATTAACTCTGCTAGTGGTGGTTGTTTGGAGATTAACTTTGCTCAAATAATCTCTTCAGTTTGCTTCATGTAATTAGCTTGATGACAACATGAAATGATTCTTATTTTTGTGAGCAACTTTAAAGAAGCATTAACTTTAAAGGGGAGGAAGGGATCTTGCTCGAATTTGCAAATGTTCCCAAAGCTCTGCCTTTAGAGAACCTCTGATAGAGTTTAAAAGGTGGGAGGAAGCATCTATGCCTGAGCTGCCTTTTTTTTTCAATATACATAGCAGGGATCAGATGATGCCATCAAGATGGCAAGATGGTGCTTGTTGACCTGAAAAGTGGACCCCACCCTGGGGGGGGAAATATAGGATGATGATGATGACGACGACGACACATAGCAGGAATCTGACCAGTCAAGGAACCCATCTGGTGTCCTAAAGTCCCAATGAAGATGCTGACTCTTGGTCCTCTAGATATGCTGTCTTTAAAATAGTCCATTCTGAAAGGCATTGGCCGTTACTGCCTTGAGGGCAAGAGTAATAATGGCACAGTCATAAAAACTTTTTTTTTGGCAAAGAGACAGTTCTTTTGACATAAGCTTTCATTGGAAATTGCAGGAGGATTAAGAGTTATACCTAGGTCATCCACCTCATCCTGCAAAAAACGAGGACAATCTGAAACATATTTGTGGTTACATGCCTGTCTCTTCCAAGTCACTGCAGGATATCAAGGCTTAGATAATTATACTTTTAAATTCTTCGCTATTTCCACTTCATTTCTCTTCCAAATCCATAGTTGTATTGGGGAAATGTAGAATACCAAGTCCATGATGATAAAGATGCTTAGTTTTTATTTTTAACATCAGAAAAGTAATTTCTAGATTAGGCAGATGGATGGACTGCTGTTTAATTTTTATATTAAAAGTCATACATATTTTAAAAGTATACTTGAATTACTCCAATGTATTAAGTTTTGTTTCCCCCACCGCAAAAAAACAATTAGCAATCAAAAAAGTTCTCAGATACATTTAATAGCCTCCCAGACACTAGGAGCAAAAAATAAAAAGGTGTCCAACAAAATGACATGTCCCAGCAAAGGCAGGTTGTAATGTTCTGCCAACTTTCACAGAGCTTGGAGCTAATAATTGGTTACTTAGATTTATTTGAAATATCTGGGTGTAGTTAAGTCAGTGTTAAGCTAAATGTGCAAACTAAATATGTGTAACCTGTAGTTTAATCTTAATTTCAGAAATCATTCCATAATTTATTTCAGTTATATAAAATAACAGAAGTTTTATCCATCACTTCTAGCAGGATAAAATTTTCATAGTCTAAGAGTGTACAGGCATGCGAACAAACACATATTTTATGCAAAAGTATGCTATCATTTAAAGATCAAGCTTACAGTCCCATAAAAGTAGATGGGATTCATTTTGAAAACTTGAATGCATTGACAAAATAATTGTAAATGTAAGTTGTTCGATATGATTTTTCTTGAAGAAGAACCAAAAAGTACATCTACTGAAGCCTTATTTTTTAAATTTTGCTCCAAGTCTGGTTAATCATTCTGAATGCTGTATGTTTGTGCGTGTGTATGTGTGTGTTGGATTTCTGCATTTGATTTCTATCAATATATTTGTCTAGGTTTTTTATGCTGTCTTGGATCAAATATACCATGGGAAACATCCTTTAAAAAAGTCAACCACAGAAATTTTAAAGGAAACCCAAGAGAAATTTTATGGATTGCCATATGTTCCTGACACTGTGAGTAGCGTATCTCATAAATTAAGAAAAATAAAGGTTAGCAATTGTCATTTTCATATTAACCGCCAAAAGGTATTTTCTTTTAGTGGCATATTCAACATCCTATTAAGCATGTTGTAATGATTTCTTAATGAATATATTTTCCTAAAATTCTCATAATTAGGATTTCAAGAACTGCCTGACTTTCCCCATTCTGCGGCTTTACTTTTAGTGCATTCCCATTAAGTAAATTCCTATCAAAGTTAATGGGAACCACTTGGGATGCTACAGACATTTCAAGGAGAGGGAACATAGGATAAATGTTATTCTCTTCCATTTCCTTTTCTCCAGTTGTTGTTTTTCCCTGGGTTCTATTGAACACTTCATAGAATATCCAGAGAGAGATATACTCTGACATGCACCAATGAGAGAACCTTTTAGAATTACATGTAATCTCATAGGGTTTTTTTTTGTTTGTTTGTTTTTTTGAGTTGTTAATGTTTTATTAAAAGCAGGTGGGCTATTTTTAGAATCAAATATGCATTGTTATCACTTCAGTTTACAGGAACAGAAATTCAAAAAAATTACATTTTTGAATCAGTTTTGAAAATAACACTAAGTTTTGGAATGCTTGTAATTTGCTGCGTTGGTTAAGTGTGTGTACTTTGAACAGGGTCATCTTAAAATACATGGTAAAACCAGCTTGAAGAAGTTGAGTGTAGGAAACAGATCATGAAGTGAATATGGGATAAGCCTCTTTGTGGAATGTTCTGTAAAAACTCTGTGGTGGCTGCTTCATAGGGGTCATTTCATAAATCTAACATTAATTTCAAAATCTTGATGGCTTCTTTTCAAAAAAGAGCTTTTCATTTCTGTATCTAAACAGGTACATTACTGATAACGCCATCGTATAGAGAAAACGAATATTGTAATGCTGTATATTCACTGTAAATCACATTCAGTTCAGTAAAGCTTACTCCTAAATAGACACGTCTAGGTTTCATATAGAGCAGCGGTTCTCAACCTATGGGTCGCGACCCCATTTGGGGTTGATCGACCATTTCACGGGGGTCGCCAAGCAAGACTGTCTGCCATTTTTTCCCCTTTTCCGGCGGGTGCCTTACCTCCCTTGAGCTGGGCCAGCTGGTGGTCGGCCTGCTCCGTCTCTGCTGCTTGCCAGCTACGCCTCGGCTGGCGCAGGGGGAGGAACCACGCATGCGTGGCGCTCCTGGGCAGAGAAAGTCCTTGACTTACGACCGGTTGGGTAGTCCTTGACTTACGACCGGTTTAGTCCTCGACTTACGACCGGTTTAGTCCTCGACTTACAACCGGTTGGGGGTCGCGGCATTAAAAAGGTTGAGAACCACTGATATAGAGAGACCCAGAGGTCTCTTCTTTTGCCTGTCTTTTGTAAGGCATTGAAGAACTGGATTTTCCCCCAGCATTGGGCCAGGAAATTAAGGGAACCTAATTTATTTGGTTTGATTTGTTATGGATGTATGAGCTGCTTCGAGTACAAGATATTTTCATTGTTTTAGTGGGTGTTTTTTTATTTTTTAAAACTTATTATTTATTAATTCAAGTTACATGACTGTCATCTTAAAGTCATATCTCTGGGCGGTTAACGTTATTAAAAATATTAAGGTGTAGAAAGCAGAAAACAAAACTGCCGCCACACTAAAAAACAGATCCATTAAATTAGCAGAGCAATAGCAGTAGCACTTCAACTTATACTAGTAAGCAGTTTACAGAGTCAGCCTATTGCCCCCAACAATTTGGATCCTCATTTTACCGACCTTGGAAGGATGGAAGGCTGAGTCAACCTTGGGCCAGTCAGGATTGAACTGCTGGCAGTCAGCAGAATTAGCCTGCAATACTGCATTATAACCACTGTGCCACCACAGCACAGCATAGAGATAGTACATGGGTCCAGCTTCCAGCTCCCGGCTTCCAGGTGGGTGTCACTATTTTTCTAAGCTGCCCAGACTCACATGGAAAATGGTAGCCTACTGAATTAACAAAATTAAGTTCCATTGAGCTCTAATGGACATATTGATAACTAGTCTCAGTAATTGCAGTGAAGATTCT
This sequence comes from Protobothrops mucrosquamatus, assembly GCF_001527695.2. Taxonomy (NCBI): domain Eukaryota; kingdom Metazoa; phylum Chordata; class Lepidosauria; order Squamata; family Viperidae; genus Protobothrops; species Protobothrops mucrosquamatus. Next base: position 105,397 of record NW_015386853.1, on the reverse strand, counting down.
CAAATCCCAACAACTGGTTGTTATGTCAGTCCTGTGCTCCATAATGGCTGGTATATTTCTGTATTCAAGGCCCATATGGTATCTTTCTAAAAACACCTAAGTGCTTAACTGCATGTGAAATTCCTTTCCTCTTTTCCAGTATAAACTACTACAAAAATATTTATGTCTCTTGTCCTACTTGGTTTATTTATGAGTTGCTAATAAAAGCAGAGAAGCGTTATAAATGGAAACCTTTAATCTCTTACTTAACTCACTTTTCAAAATGTCATGGGTCTTTTAAAATCTTTTTTTACGTTCTATTTTTGAGTTCCATCTATTATTTTTTTATTTTTATATATGATTTTAGGTTATAATTCCCTACACCTGGGATTGAGTCTCACAGTGAAATATATTTTGGGTAATCGTAAGTTTGCATTATTAAAAGGCAATAATATTAATGACCAGAAGACTATGAAGTATGTCTAAATAGCACTGAGTACAAAATTACTTTAAATCTAAGTCTAAAATACGCAATAAATCAATGTCTACAAATATGCAACCACAGAACTTTGTTCACTATTATGTGTCCTGAGGATAAATATTTCTTTCATCCTCAAGTTATTACATGTTCTTTTTGTTACTCTGCATAATGTAATTTTAAAAACTAGATTTCAAAAATCACAGTTAACACAAAGAATTGCTTATTCACAATGGGTACAAACAAAAAACATGTCAGACTTCTAACTACACAAAAAGAACACTTAAATAATTTCTAATGCCAGGCTTCACAAGGCTCTCATAAAATTAGAAAGAGGAACAACATGCAACAGGCCATTTTGTTTTCTAGATCATAAAATGCTAGTGTTTTATTCAGTAGTAGAGTTGGAAGCAGTAACTATAATTTGGGATCTGTTGAACATATAGAAAGTTGAGGAGATTTAGGACCTCGGGTGTTATTTTTTTCTTAACAGGATGACTTAAAAGCCAATTTTGCTCTATCTTCAAAGTCTTAATTCTCTTTGGAAATAATTCTGAGCCTTTTAGAATGTATTTTTTATACTTTATCTTGCTTTTATACCCTATGTTCACTTCCCCAAAGCATGTATCTCTGATGTGATTCATCTAATTCATTGCAGTTTTTCACAAAACAGCATACACGACTTTTATGGAGTTTGGAAAATGCTGGACTAGATGCATATATGACTGCTTCTATATATGACATGCATTCTGAATATTATTTGTAAATGGAAATCTTTCTATAGTCCAGGCTCAAATCTTAATTCAACAAATTTTTTACTAATGCATTATCACAAACATAGATAATAATAATGATGATGATGATGATGATGATGATGATGATGATGATGATGATGATAATAATAATAATAATAATAATAATAATAATAATAATAATAATAATAATAATAATAATAATAATAAAGTTGGAAGGGACCTTGGAGGTCATCAAGTCCAACCTCCTGCTCAGGGAGGTAATCCTATACCATTTCGGACAAATGGCTGTCCAGTCTCTTCTTAAAAACTTCCAGTGTTGGAGCATTCACCGCTTCTGGAGGCAGGTTGTTCCACTGGTTAATTGTTCTAACTGTCAGGAAGTTTCTCCTTAGTTCTAGGTTGCTTCTCTCCTTGATTAGTTTCCATCCATTGCTTCTTGTCCTGCCTTCAGGCGCCTTGGAGAATAGTTTGACTCCCTCTTCTTTGTGGCAGCCCCTGAGATATTGGAACACTGCTATCATGTCCCCCCTCGTCCTTCTCTTCATTAAACTAGACATACCCAATTCTATAGGTCCGTGATGGCGAACCTATGGCACGCGTGCCACAGGTGGCATGCAGAGCCCTCTCTGTGGGCACATGCACCGTCACTCCAGTCCTAGGCCTTCAGCTGGGTTTTATAAAACCTTTTCACTTTAGGCCTCTGCCGCCGTGTGCAAAAAAAAGAAAAGTTCAATCAATTTCAACTTCTTGCGGGAAAAAAAAAATCTTGCAAAGTTGGAACTGATTGATTGACCTTTTTAGTCCCACCCAGTGTGCTGTTACCACCGCAGCCACACCCATCCAATGGGCCATGCCCAACCAATTGGCCACCCCACCCAATAGGCTATGCCCACCCAATGGGCCATGCCTACCCGGCACCCGACAAAACATGTGGGTTTTGGGTTGCAGTTTGTGCACTCGGTCTCTAAAAGGTTCGCCATCACTGCTATAGGTTCTATAGGCTTTGAAGTGACACTGTATTGGTGTTCTAAAGAGACAGGCAACTAACTAAATTTTACTATCATATACATTTCTTAATTAAAGGACTAGACCAGGGGTAGGCAACCTTGGCTCTTTTATGACTCGTGGACTTCAACTCCCAGAATTCCTGAGCCAGCATTTGTACGAATGTTTGCAGTTTGCAGCATTTGCAGTTCAAAAGTAAAAATTTCATCCCCAATAATCTTATCAGCAGATTTTTGTTATCCTTAACAAATTAATTCTATGGAATGCATTATTTTATCATCTTACATTTTAATAGATGCATGTTCATTAAAAAATATTTTGGGCAAACTAAAATTTCTGTAGAGCTTTTCTAAGACATACTCACATTCTGTTTTAGAGAGCCATCAATAGAAGCATTTTATATGATTTTAGAATGCCTTTTTGGAGCTGGAAAAGGTGCAAAAGAGGACAGTTCAAATAATCAAGTGGCTGTAATACCTTACCTATAAGAATGGTAAGATGGCTGGAAAAAAGGAACTGAGCATTAACATGTTCAAGATGTTAGAACAGACAAAACAAACTGTTTCTTCATGCAATGCACAATTAACTAGTGGAATTCATTAACTTAGTATATGGTAATGATCACTAACTTGGATAGATTTAAAAGGAGGTTGGCTAAATTTATGAAGGATGGGGTATTAAGAGCAATTAGTCTTGAAGAGTTAATCCTACTGGGTTAGAAACAGGATCTCTCCTCCACCTGAGCATCTCAGAGGCACGTAGTAACATTCCTACAGAATACTTTATTGGCCAAGTGTGATAGACACCCAAGGAATTTGTCTTTGGTGCATAAACTCTCAGTGTACATGCAAAACAACAATGTAATAATTATCATAATATCAAAATAATCATAATAATGATACCAATAAGAGAAGGTAGTGGAACAGATGTGAAGGATAAAAATAATAGAGCCATACTGCATGGGTAAATATGTATTCTTGGAAGGCTAAAATAAAATAAAAGGAATTTATTAATCTGCCAGGTTGAGCTTTGTCTAGTCAGTTTACTTGGGATGATGGCAAGGCTCAACTTGAGCAGTGGTCCAGTGCTCTATAGTTGTTCTCAAGCAAGAGTGGCTTCCTCAGAGAGGAACATTTGAAAACCATTTCCTGGAAAATCAAAATAATTCTCTCATTATCAGACTTCTGGGGGAGAGGGAAATCTGAAGTTGTCAAAAAAGTATTCCTTCACAATTTTGTTAGTCCATTTTTGAAATAATTCATAATCAGGAGAAAAAACGGTTCTGTTCAAACAATACAGCAAACATTAAACCTCCTTCTCCTCTATTGAAACATTAAACCCTCAGATGAAAAAGATTGTTGTAGACCAAAACTTTAGAAAACCCTTACATAATATACTCTGTTGCTTAATTTTAAATGTTCTCTGTGTTTTGTATTATGGGAACGAGACTAGGTAAACGGAGGGAAAGTATACAGACTGCTGCCAAAATATTTTTGCTCTTCCAGTGGAATAATCTAAGTTGAAGCTGAAAACATTATCAGACAATGATTTAGGAAAGTTACGTGGGGAGAAAAAAATGCTGATTTTAATTTGAAAGCTAAAATATGCTTCTTATTTAATGTCTTCTTTTTATGTTGCAGGCAGCCTGCAAGCAATTATAGAAAGAATAGTTGTTTGTTGGTAGAACATAAGGAACACTTTATTTTATAAGAACAAGCATTTTATAAAAACAAGACCAATGACTATTTGAGAAAAATGATAGACTTTTATCACAGGGTAGAGTGCTAGTTTATTTGGAAATATTGAGAATAACTTCCAAATAATAGGATGGTGCAGCATTCCATCAAAGTAACAATATTTTGATTAACTATTTTTCTATTTTACAAAAAGAAAGCCTGATTAATTAGCTAGTACTGGTGCATATAATAGGTGTGTACAGATAGTCTTCAACTTATGACCACAATTGAGCCCAAAATTTATGTTGCTAAGTAAGACATTTGTTAAATGAGTTTGCCCCATTTTATGGCCTTTCTTGCCACAATTGTTAAATGAATCATTGCAGTTGTTAAGTTAGTAACGCAGTTGTTAAGTGAATTTGGCTTCCCTATTGACTTTGCTTGTCAGAAAGTTGCAAAAGGTGATCATGTGACCCAAAGACACTGCAACCGTCATAAATACGAACGAGTTGACAAGCATCTGAATTTTGATCACATGACATGGGAATGCTGCAATGGTCATAAGTGTGAAAATGGTTATAAATCACTTTTTCAGTGCAACTGAAACTAAACATCCAAAGTTGAAATAATGGAACCGACATCTTAAAAATTCCAAAAATGCCCTAGTAGGTTTTTTTATATATATCATATTTCTTAGCCACCCCTCTTCCTTGTTAAATTTACTTTTAACAATTAACAAAGGTACCTTTTAATGTACCTTTTTTCCCCTACAGCAGTGTTTTTCAATCTTGTCAACATTAAGTTGTATGAACTTCAAATCCCAGAATCTCCAGCCAGCATGAACACACATCTTAAAATTACCAACATTGAGAGACACTGTCTTAGCGATATCTTACTGGCTTTTTAAACACTGCTCAGAAATGGTATTAGCAGTATTTAAAATAGAAACAGCGAGTTAATCCATTACAGACAATTAATATTAAAATTAAAATTAACAGATAGACATTTGCAGAGGAATAGAAAGATTTCCTTGACAAAGGAAGATTAGAATTGTTAGAACTTGTAAGAGAAAGTATTAATTCAGTCCTGGGCAAGCAGGAAGCCATGATTTTGTTTGCTATAAGAGAAAGTAGATGAAAACTCTGGCAAGCTTTCAAGATTCTGTTTTTATAACCTACAGTGATAAAATAGAATTTCCATAATCCTTGAGAGGTGTCTTCCCTGACCTGGCCTACTTTGAAGGGCTGACAGTAATTTATTTCCATGTTTGTATTTGGATAAGTAGGAAGTTGTTCTTTGAATGGTAGCAAAGATCTACCTCTACTGTAAGTTTTTGGTATTTGCAGCATTTCATTCATCTGCATAGAAGATAAAACACAATGGCATCTCTAACTTGCAAAGTGATTTTTGTATAAAAATAATTAGTTTAAGAGTGACTGGCATACAGTATGTACATATGTGTAAATTATAAATGGTTACTTTAGTTTCAGAACAAAAATAATTGAGAATTACCATTTCCTCCTTTTAAACTCTGTTTCTTGTACAGGCCTGGCAACTCCGATTCAGCCATCTTGTGGGTTATGGTGCTAAGTACTATTCCTATCTCATGTCTAGGGCTGTATCATCTATGGTATGGAAGCAGTGCTTTGCACAGGATCCATTCAACAGGTATGAAGTGAAATGCAGACCACTGCACTTTTTAAAAGAGAAATGTTGATTAACCTCCAGATATCATTGAACTGTTATATCTATACTGCTCTTCTTTTTCTTGTTACAATATTTTTATCAAACCCAGGAGTAAAGCATTTATTGTAAGTTGAGTTGAGATGGGGACCTATTGTGGCATTGGTTTATATACATGCCCAAATGCATTACGCCTCTGGATATGGGAGAAATTCAAGAAAAAGAACCCTTTGGAACCTCAGCTGGTGCATGCAGACATATAGGATGTGATAGGATTCTTCTGCTGCGCACATCTGCTGAGAAATGAATTAAACTGAGAATCTCATTTGTGCTATTTGGAATGATGCAACTTTAATCATTGGCAGTATATTTAAAATATTTTTTGATCGTACGGTCCATGGAGATTCTGGAAAGTTTACAAAAAGGAGAAACAAAAACAATAAATGGATATATCTATAAAGGTAACCCAGAACCAAAGGAATAAAATTCTCTTTAGTTTCTTATGGAATGCAGGGAAGGAAGGGGTCAAGCATATCTCACGGAATTATGTGTTCTGAAGAATGGGGCAGCCATAGAGAAGATCTGTCACTGCACCTGTGCCCAAGTTGGCCTTCTTAAAGTAGGGGACATAGCGGCTTAGTCAATTCTGTCTGTTTTTCCTGCTGTAAATAGAAATAAACTTTGTAATTATGCAGCGTACAATGGAGCAGGCAATTAAGGACGTTGCCTTTACCTTTGAAAGTTAAAAGGTTAAGGATTTGTGATAGCCATTAGCAGTTCCCTTACTAAGAAAAGATACGTGGTTTGATAGTAGTTCCTGAGGGGAAGAAACCTTGGTCTGCTCAGTGATTGCACACTGAATACAAATCAGCAGCATATTGTAGCTGCAAATGAAAGCAAATATAATTTGAAGGTGCATCAATAGAAGTATAATGCATAGTTTCCAAAGCATGAGAAGTAATAGTTCTACTATATTCTTTAATGATCAAGTTACAACTTAAATCTGATGTTCAGTTCTGGGTAATGTACTTTAAGAAGAATTCAAACAAACTGGAACCATATTCAGAGGAAACAACAAGGATGATCAGAGAACTAGAAAGTGAAGCTTGCAAGGAGGATTGAAAGAAATGAATATATTTAGACTTGACTAATGAGGAAGATATATGAAAGGATGTCATCTAGAAGATAGTTAGGACCTCTTCTTCAACTTCCAGAGTCTAAGACACAGTATAATGTATTTAAATTGCAGAAAAGTGGATTAGAAAAAACTTCTAAACAGTAAGAGCAGAGTGGAAACAAACTCCCAGAGAATTAATGAAGGTTTCTCAGCCACCTGAGATGCTTTGATTTGGATTCCTGTACTGAGCAGGAGGACTTTTCCATATGATTATATCATTTTATCTCTAGTACAGTACAGACACTTAACCTGTCCAGATAACATGGTGGTTCACCTATATATAATTCCCATATCACGTTCCATGTGTGAGCTATCCACTCCTCATTAATCCCATGGACCCAAAGTGGGCGATCTGTGATGCTTCGTTTCTTCTTCACGTACAGCTGCCATCAGTTATAATCATCATGTGAAATGGTCAGGAACATTGAGAGCTGCCATTTCTCTTTATTAATTTCTTCTGGATGTTTCCAGGGCACCACTAATTTGTTACAATTTGCTTACTGTGCTCTATAAATTTATTTAGTGAGTGCTTTTGTGCTTCGGTTATATGTGTTTTTTAAATGTAAAATCTAAATCATTAGATATTTTGTTTCTTGATAGTTTTGTGAGGAACTTGGAGAGAGGTGTGACGTGAAATTGAACTGGTTGTGATTGCAGATAATTGGAACCATAATGCTATCTCTTCCTTCAGAGCAATGGGTGAACGTTATCGGAAAGAAATGCTGGCACATGGTGGTGGCAAAGAACCAATGCTCATGGTTCAAGGTAATATAAATATTGTTACCCTTTTATTGCTTCTGACAATACTTTCCCTCAGTAACTTTTAGGAATGGCTGTGGTTTGTAATTCAACATGATTTCTATTATGTATTTTAAAAAACCTTATGAACATAAGTTATAGCCATCAATTCTTATTCTTCAGAGACAATCTTTAGAAACCACAGAATACTTTCAGTTATCGTTGTTAGGGATAGCATATTGTAATCTTCTAGCATCATTCTAATTTTTCTCATTTTTTATGGTATTCACTGTTAGTGCCATAATTAGTGTAATTATTTTTCCCTTCCTTATCAAGGGCAGGCACATAATGCCTTTTACCCCAGTGAAGCCAGGAAGAGGGATATAAATTCAGAAATAAAATAAAAAGTGGCTATTTGTTGGGCATAGCTCTTTACTTCTATACTCTATACTCAATTGCTGGTGGATATTTTGATACTCAGAATGTTACTTAGTAAGTGCAGATTAGTTTAATGTTTACTTAAAAGGTATGTGTCATTTAGAAGATGTCATGGATATTTTAGCTTAGCAATTAAGCAGCAGTAAGTAGTAACTTAATCAAAGTAGTGGAACCAGCATAATTACAAAATTTCCAAATAATGAGATAGCAGCCTTTTACTACAATGTTTGATGAATGCAGTTTGCAGGTGGTTGAAGCTCGGGGGAGGGGGGGGGTGCAGGAAAGGCATGATTAACAGTTAATGTTTTAATATGGAAGTGGACTTCAATGAAAGTGATCCCTAGAGTTCCTGTAGATTTGGGATGAATTACTATAGATTTGGAAACAATTAGCACAAATACATTAGCTTACAAAAATATAAATGGCAGCTCTGTTTTTAAATCCAGCACCACCCACCATTTACAACATATCTCAAAAAGGAGTATGTTGTTGCAGTCATTTCATCCTTAGGGCTCATACAGGAAACGTGAAGAATAAGTTCTCCCCTCTCCCCCCAAGATATGGTGATATGGTCTTGCCCTTAGTTTCTATTTGAGGGAAATACTTAGTTCTTTTCATGAGAAAAAGGATTTTGTTAATATGCCTCCTCGGTACTGTAGATTTTCAGTCTTTGACCTCATTGTATCATTTTAGGTTTGGTAAAACATATAATAAAATAGTACTTTATTTTTTTTTTAAAAAAAAAAAGCCCCAGAGGATCAAAAAAAGAATGATAGATGAGCTATCCATTAAGTTTGATATGTTCAGGGGCTGGGGGTGGCTTGGGGAGATGGTACATTCAGTGTATCATTTTATTCCCATATTGGAGATGGCTTTTACTTCTAAACTTACAAGCTGAGGTGGGATTTGAGTCTGAGTGTTGATCTGAATTTAATGGCTTTTTTGGGTGGCACAGGAGGACATTTATCATTGTGTTTGTCCAAAGGCTTCTCATCCAATTGACTTATTATTTCTGGAATAGAAAAAATAATGCATGTTTTCAAATTTCCAAAATAATGTTAAAAGTAAAAATGTTTGGCTACATTTTATTTTGTGGTTGTTTTTTTCATTTGCACTATTTATCCTTTAAAACAGACATGTCAAACACAAGGCCCGGGGGCCAGATACGGCCCGCGACATGGTTTCATGTGGCCCACGAAGCCATCCTGGAAACAGTGAGGGAATGGGCCCCGCTACCTTGGCCCTGGCCCTGGCCACCCAGGAGCCAATTTTGTGGTGGCCATCTATGCTGAAACGCATTCAGTTTTAGCTCCACAAGGCCATCTGGAAACAGCAAGGGACCAGCCCCTGCCGCGTCGGCCCCGCCCCTTGGGTGCACGCTGGGGAGGTGTCACCCTTTGTGAGGAATGAAGAAATGCACCATCGCCTGGAAGTGGCCAGCAAATGGCCCTCGCCTACTTCACATATCCGGCTTGATGGGCTCCAGGGGAGGGGTTTCAGCAGGCTCTTCCAGTGGACGATGCTTTTGCGCTTGCCCTGGTCCCACCCCCTTCTACCAGAGACCCTCAGATCTGTCCCACTCCTGTCCAGGCCCCCAGAGGCACCCTTGACGCGAACGATGTAGAGTTGGCCATGCCCACCCAGTAGGCCATGCCCACCCTGGCCACACCCACCCGGCCCCCCGAGGACAACCGCAATGCTGATGTGGCCCTCAATGAAATTGAGTTTGACACCCCTGCTTTAAAACATCTTCAGGATATTATAGGCTTCAGGTTGCATTGAGATCTTCACCCGATGTTTCTTTTTTCTTTTTGGGAACTACTATTGTACACACAAAAATGCATATTCACGCTAGTTGACTCTTGTAGATATATATTAAAGGCTTCAGTGGACTATTTCAGTTTGGCTAAAAGCATTCTGTAGTGTTACTAGAAGGAGAAGAAGAAAAGGAGAAAGAAACTCAAATATCTGAGCCACATTGAGCGATTTACTAGGTACTACTACTATAAATTGTGTACTAAAGTTATATTTATGTTGGCAGTTCTAAAGGAATGATTCACATCAGAGAGAAGCAGTGTTTTTATAAAGTTTGTTTCTCTAATGTTAAACAATATCGGAATTTTCCTAATGTAACTTTTAAAATGTTAATGGCACAAGAAAGGCATGCTTGTGTGTGTTAGGCTGTGTCTTTTCCTTCTATGTATAAAAGAGCAGATGTTCTGAATCATCATTGATTGTTTAAACTACAAAGACCAGTGCATCGTTACCCAGCGTTCTCTGCTAGAAAAGCAGAAAAGCAATTTAAATTACGGTTAAACTTAAAATTGCAGTTGGAAAATACTATCTCTGGACGCAACAAAATTTGAGGAAAATATTCTGCAAGCTACCTTTTCTTAGTGTTATGTGATACGTATTAGTCATAGGTACGTGCAGGAAGCAAATGACAAAATACATGTCTCAATGCAAATTATGCCTCTTAGGTACAATTTAAACAAGCATAAAAGAATGGAGATTGCATCATGATGTCACAACATACCATGCATCATTTTGGTATCACTTGAGATTAGGACAGACACCGGCAGCATTAGTGTGAAGGCTGTTTTGAATAAACTCTGCCCACATTTGGCGTGACTAAGAACGCTTCCAAGCCAGGTAGCAATGAGGGCAAAGAAAAGAGATGCTGCAGCCTTCAGGTTGGCTGTTCTGTTCTGAGAGTGTCTTTGCTGATCCTGCTAGCCTGTTTTGTTTAGGGAAAAGCCCTCTTTTTTTCCACAAAAGGCAGTCCCAGAAATGTTCTTCCTAAGTTATCTTGTGTATCAAAGCCAGCAGCATGAGGGACTTTGTTCTGTACGTGACCTTTGCCCACCCAACATACGAAAAGTGGTGGAACCAATGAAGAGAAACATCATTGAGTGGCAGGGCCATTTTCTGTCTTACCTTTTCTGGGGAGGGGAGGGGTGTAGGGACAGGCACGTCCTCATACCTGTCTTGATTCCTGGCAACCAACTGGACTAGGTCCTGCAGCTTTCTTGGTGAGATTTCAGAAGTTGTTTGCCATTGCCACATACCTAGGACCGGGAGACAGTGACTGGCCCAAGGTCACCTTGTGGGCTTTGTGCCTAGGGTGGAACTAGAACTTTTGGTTCCCATTTTCTAGCCCAGGGTCTTTAACCACTATACCAGCTGTCTCTCTTCCCTCTTACTAGAACATAAATGTTTGAATGAGGCGTGAGAAAGGATTGAAAGAGAAGTAGTAGAAATTATACCCTCCAATTATTTAACAATACCCCAATATGACTATATTAATTATACATTGATCATAGTATTAAAGATGAAATTATTGGCAATCTTAATTATATTAATATACAATGAGATATTTCTAGGAAGTGCTTTCAGTTTGTATCCTGGGTACATACCTGCAATATTCCTCCTTAATTAGGGCATGACATAATGAAGAATATACAGGTAGTTCTCGACTTACAACTATTTGTTTAGTGATAGTTTGAAGTTACGGCAGCACTGAAAAAAGTGACGTATGACCAGTTTTCACACTTTTGACTGTTGCAGTATCCCCTTGAGTTCAAATTGAGGTGCTTGGCAACTTAGCATGTATCTATGAATGTCTCACTGTCCCGGGATCATGTGATCACCCTTTGTAACCTTCCCAGCCGGCTTCTGACAAGCAAAGTCAGTGGGGGAAGCCTTAACGATCACATGATTCACTAAACAACTGCAGTGATTTGCTTAATAACTGTGGCAAGAAAAGGTCATAAAATGGGGCAGGACTCGCTTAACTGTCTTGCTTAGCATGGAAATTTTGGGCTCAATTGTCATAAGTTGAGGACTATCTCTATATCGGATCAGAAATATATCAAGGAGCAAAGTAGCTTTGCTTGAAATGGGCCGAAGTATTGCAAATTATATATAAATGGCAGGAAACTACAGCGAATAGATGAACCTGTGTACTTTGGCGGGAATGTTTATGGAAGACGAGAAACAGATGAAAAAAACTGATGTGCAGATGTTGGTAGAAAGGATGTGGGTGGTATGTAGTCTGTAGAAAAGAATGAATGTTTGCCAGAAGAAATGAAAATAGTTGTCTATAAGAATGTACTTCTGCCCACTTAGTCATATAAAAGAGTGGAATATGTCAAGAGAAACATAAATGTTGAATGCAGTGGGGTGAAGTGTGCATGGTAAAACAAGAATGGATAGGTTAAGAATGAATTACTGCTGAAGGAATGTGGATTGAATACAAACGTGACTGATGAGCACAAAAGAACTGTTGAGGTGGGTTGTTCACCTCGTGAACATGAATGAGGATTGCAGACTTGTATGGTATTCCTAAAAGTATTCTTTATTGTCTCTTTCAATCTAATGTATATTTTTAAGCCCAGAAAAGGCATAGCTACTTTTAAACATCTATTGGCAGGTCGCCACCTGCCCACCAGATTTAGCAGGTAAGGCCTGCTCCATGTCCCTTCCATGAAACAATGTCATCTTGTTGGACTTAGGAGTCATGCCTTCTTTGTGGTAGTTCCTCTGTAGAAGAACATGAAATAATGGATGGCCCCAACATTCTTATTTTTTCACAACACAAGATGTTAAAAAGCCATCTCTTCCTCCAGACATTTGATCTCTGCTGTTTAATGTTAATTCCAATAAATTGGAATTGCTGTTTGCGATTTCATCATTTACAATTTGGATTATTTAAATTGTTGTTTTAAACTTTGTATGCTGTCCAGAGTTACTGCCATGAGATGAACAGCCATAGAAATCCGGGGAGGGGGAGGGGGAGGGGGGAATGACATCAAATCCAACACATGCTTTCCAGATTTGGACCTGAATACTGCATGTCTCTAGAAAATTGCCAGATAAATATATGGAGGAAGGATGAATAGTTCAAGAGGAAAGACTTATATTTTCTTAACATTTCTTTTGAAAATAGTAGATTTTATTCCTTATTACTATTTGGGCAATAAAGTGCTAATTGTTGATAATTTGGCATTTCCAATCCAATTCACTGATTCCATGTTTCAAGGCAGAGGTTCTGGACAGCTTTGTAAGGGTAATTCACTGTGGTGGGGCTTATTGTACTTTCAGTTATGGTTAATTTTTATCAGGTGTTTAGAAGCAACATTCAGTTAGTTTTGAGTATCTCCCTTTGATATTTCCTAGGTATGCTACAGAAGCAACCATCAGTGGAAGATTTTGTGGATGCCCTTGTTTCAGACTTAGATCAAGACTTTGAAACATTCTTTATGGATTCTGAATAACAGAGAAGAATATTTTGAAAGTTTTTGGATGTATTAACAGTGTACATAGAAGTTCTGTCTGATTGGCATTTGTAAAAATGTGTGTATAAAATAAATGGTTTACTTGAAAAGTAAAATGTTTTTTTTTCTTTATAGAAAGATAAGAACTTAAGCATGTTTGGTGCAGCATTCACATATTTGGAATTATTTTTATTTGAATATATGTATACTAAAATAACTGCTTCCCCCAGAAATGTTCAGAAAAAGGAGACATAAATCCTCAGTACAACAAGCAGGTTACATACATACCCACCACCAAGATGCCATGTACAAAGGTTAAGTAGTAGTAAGCAAAAGAAATTAAAGGTAAGAGAAAAGAAATATACCTTAATATAGTTTATGTAAACACTATCATATATCATATTCCACTTTGCAATTGGCCTTTTGTTCTTTAAATTTCTTGTTATTTTTTTTTTTAAGAATTTCATCAACTCTATCCAACCGTGACTTTTTTTTGTATTTCCCTTCCTCTCATTCTGTTCTCTCTTCTTTCATATATTTGTTTTATGGTCCAATCCTTGTTCAGCTCTTCTGTATGATTAAATCATCTGAATGTGCTTCTTTCATACTGGTCATCCACTTTTGTGTTCCATCATCATTCATTCTTCTCTTATCACATACATTTCTTTCTTAATTATCCCATTCCTGCTACCATGAACTTCCGGTTATGTTCCTCAACTCTAACTGCTGCATAACAAAGGGAGTGACTGATTTCTTTTATGCAGCTTTGGACAAAACGTTGACTCCTCTTAACCTTTGCATGTCTTAACTTTTCCCCAGCTACTCTGTCATCCGTCACAAGATGAATGCTTTCATTAACATGAAAGCATTCATAATTCCCAGGTCTCCAAAAGACCATGTCTTGAACAAGAAAGATACAATAGGATGAAAATACAGGATCTCATCTGGCAGTTTCATGAAGGAAAATAAAGGAAAAGAATGCATTAGATGCAAGGAATGCAAGAGAAAAAGTGTTTGTCTCTCTGTGTTTCTGTATTCCTAATGAAACTCTTGCTGCAGAGTACGTCAAAAATTTAAAGAATTGCACATATATTTAAATATGCAACTGGGTTAGATGCCCAAGATTCAAAACGATTATGCCTAAATTGATTAAATCAGGTTGCTGGGCTCAGAAAGCACTTTTGTATATTTGAAGTTCTCTTTAAGTCAGCGGCCCCCAACCTTTTGAGCACCAGGGATCAGTTCCGTGGAGAGAGGTTTTTCCATGGATCGGAGGGGGTGTGGTTTCGCTTGCTGCCTGCATCCTGCAGATAGGACTTTGCTTGTTTGTGCAGCCCGGTTTCTGAGGTGCTGCAGATTAGTGCCGGTCCACGGGTTGGGGATCCCTGTTTTAAGTCTTGCATGTGATTTTTCTTCACTATTCTACTCCAGCGTATATAGGTCAGGGGATGAAAATGAGGAAAGAAAAGAGGAAATTATCACTGAAGGCCAAATGCACTGTTAAAGTATCCAGGAGTAGAAAGAGTGAACGAAATCAATATTAAATATTTTGTTTTCCTTGTGAGTTGCAGGCTAGAAGGTGAATGCTGCCTGGATCACTGATTGCAATAAGAAGTAGCCATCTTTTTTCTCTGGAGCTTTTCAGTGGCAAGCTCTGTGGGTGCCCGAGGCACATATCTTTGTCCCTTAAAGCCTTTTCTAAGCTTTACAAGTATGTTTTTACAGCTTGTCATTTAGGGGCTCCTTCCCATTTCCAACAATGTATGCAGGGCACTCCTTTTTCAAGCACATTGATGCAGTTCTGTGCCATACTGATCCTGTTGTTGTTTTTTTTAAATAGAAGTGTCCATGCATGCTTGCTTCTCTCCCTCACAATGCCAGGAAGTCATGCAATTAGTCAAGCACATTAATGCTTTGCACTTAATTTGGCTCTAACTGTAACTGTGGGGAACCTATCATATTTTCTTTGAGTAGAAGGTTTTTTTATGAAAAGTACAATTCATTTTAAATTAATCGTTTTAGCTTTACTATGCAGTAAATAATGTTACCATAATGACAAAAGCAATACTAGCCTTTCTTTTCCTGCACTTGGAAAAAGATGGGTGATAAACTCATCCCCTTGTAACATCTTGTTTAGACTATTGCAACACACTCTACATAGGTTGCCCCTGAAGAGCATTTAGAAACTTCAACTGGGGCAGAATACGGTTGTGCGGGTAACAAATGGTGCCAGATACAGTATACCGCACATATAATCCTAGTTCTGCGTGAGCTACATTTGTTACCGGTTTGTTTCTGGGAGCAATTTAAGGTAACAGTTGCCACCTTTAAGGCCCTACATGGTTTGGGACCAGATTACCTAAGAGATTGCCTTTTTCAATTTCTGTTTTGTTTTTCTTATCCTAAGTAATACACTTCTGACTGATCCTGTTTGAACTGTTTGATTTTGACTGATCAGTGCCTGATCCCTTTCATCTCAATTCCCTGATGCCTAAGACATAATTGTTTCATTTGACTATGTTGAGCTTTCCCATGTTCATATTTGCTATGTTTTATGCTCCTATTGTAATTCCATCTTTGCAGCTTTGGATTATATTTTCCCATATGGCAACATCAATAACAAAGGCATTCATCTAGCCACCTCATGAATACCACTAGTACTCCAAAGGATCCTCAGTTCTTCCTCAATAACATGATATCTATATCTATGTATCTCTATATCTATCTATCTATCTATCTATATCTATCTCTGTCTAGATATAGATATATATACAAGTTTTTATCGCACTCTTCTTGTTTTTTATAAATAACTCAAGTGGTGAACATATCTAATACTCTGTCCTCCTCCTGTTTTCCCTACAACAACCCTGTGAGGTGAATTGGGCTGAGAGAGAGTGATTGTCCCAAGCTCACCAAGCCAGCTTTCATACCTAAGATGGGATTAGAACTCACAGTCATCTGGTTTCTAGTCCAGCACCTTAACCACTACACCAAACTGGTTCTGATGAGTTCATGTGGAATTCATGCTCATATTGAGTTTATGCTGAGTGCCATCTGACCTGAAGGGCCCATCATCTAACATTATATTGTCAATCATTTTAGATTTTTCTATCTATATGGTTTTCTTGTAAAAAATATAGTGCTTTATTGTTACCTTCTCCAAACAATATTCATTAATGCCTTTTGCCATTGTCACTAAAGTGATCATCTGCCTCCAAGATCTCCCTGTATTGCTGTTCCGCAGTATTAGGATGGCCTTGGGTGATCCTACTGGGAATATATACTTTTAGCTTAAGATTCCTGATGTTTTTCACTCATCTTTCTTGGGAACATACACCTGCCACAACGAGGCAGCACAGCACAGCAGAGCCCTGTTAGTGCAGTGGTTAAAGTACAGTATTGCAAGCAAACTCTGCCCCCAGCCTAGAACTCTCTCCCGTTGGGGCTCAAAGTTGATTCAGCTTTCCATCTTTCCGAGGTCGGTAAAATGGAGACCCAGATTGTTGGGGGCAATATGCAAATAATGTTTCAACATTGTGAACTACCCAGAGACTGCTCTAAAGTGCTATGGGGCGGTATATATGCCTAAACGCTATTGCTACTTGGAGGCATAACTACTTAGGTCCCTATAAATGCTGCCACTTGCTTCTCTGCCTTGATGGTGCAAAAAAATCAGACTTTTTACAGCTACAAAAATTAACTTTTAACTGATAGTTATGGGGCTCAGCAAGCTTCTATCCAGGCTTTGTACTGAGCATTATTTTGGCTAAATTTATACAACATGCTAAACCAGGATTTGATTAAGTATGTTTTGCTGAACAATACATAGTGACCTGGTTTGCTCATTATGCTAAAAAATAAATGTAAACATAGTTTACCCAGGTTACTAATAGGCGTACTCTGAAAGATTCAATAGGTTTGCCAGTTCCCAAGATCAAGAATTGAAGGCAGACTTCTCTTTTATTAATTTCAGCATATAAACAGAGCCAATTATACAATGCTAATTGGATCCTGGAAAAGATGAGAACTGGGCTGAATTAGACTATGACTGATTTGATTATCTTTTCTGTGGTTGTATTTATGCATTTAACACATTTTTATACTGTTCTTCATTCTGCTTAGAATCTGAAAATTGTATTCGATCACAACATATTGCCTTCTTTGAACATTACCTTACTTGAATGTTCTCAGAGCTTCTTGGAAGAAACACTGATAGAAAAAACGAGTGTGATTGAAGGAATAACATCAAAGCTTGATGCTTATTTTGTTGATTTTATGAACAAAGCCTTCCATCCTCCAGCAGGATTTCATAATAGAGAACCTTCATAGAAGCATGACAGATAGCAACAGAGTTCAGAGCTTTTTTTGTAATAAATAAATAGGGTAACCAGATCTGGACTGTGAAGAATTATTTCTTTGCTGATGTGTTGATCCAGATTGGTTGATATGGTCACTCTGTACTAAAAGTAAAAAACATGTGGATGGATATTATGGTTCATGAATCATTCAAAATAGTTGCAGCTCTTTTAGTTTTAGAAAAGCTTTCATTTGTTTTTCCTTTTTCCTTTTCCCCTCTTTCTTGCTTAAAGCTTTGAAGCTACCCAACTGGTGGTGGTAGTGATTATTGTTAAACACTGGAACAAAAGGCAAAGATGGAGCAAAAATTTAAACAGCTGCTTAGCTTTATGTCTTTGTGAATAGTCTGTGAGAAAGAACATAAATCAAGCATGTGTTTGTGTGTTTGCAGAATAAGGAACAACAGGAGACCAAGTTAGTTGGCTTTGGTACTTGCAATAAATGTCTCCACTTAGCTGATTCTCCAGTTTGAAAAATAATTTTGGAATCGATACAGCTCCATTTGAAAATCAACCATACTTTTTAAAGTGGCACTGAATTGCAAGGCAAACACTGTCCTTCGCAAGATTAATAGAGGTAGTCCTTGACTTATGACCACAATTGAGGCCAGAATTTATGTTGCTAAGCAAGGCAGTTCTTAAGTGAATTGTGCCTGGTTTTACAACATTTTTGGCACTGTTAAGTGAATTGCTGCAGTTAAATTAATCACGTGGTCATCAAGCAAATCTGGCTTCCTCATTGACTTTGCTGGTCAGAAGCTGGCTGGAAAGATTGCAAATAATAATAATAATAATAATGTTGGAAGGGACCTTGGAGGTCATCGTGTCCAACCCCCTGCTCAGGCAGGAACCCTACGCCATTTCAGACAAATGGCTGTCCAGTGTTGCATCCATTTGGTTCCTGACTTAAGTTTCGTTTCTCCTGAAAAGCTTACCTGCCTGCCTTAGGTTTCGTTTCCTGATTTAAGTTTCATTTCTCCTGTTAAGCTTACCTTGAATTAGTACCTCCTTGACTTAAGTTTCCTGTTCTTTGTGTATGGCAATGGAGAGCCATCCCCCTATTGTCCTTTTGTACACCC
>NW_015386853.1:66544-84187 GCF_001527695.2 Protobothrops mucrosquamatus | reverse complement strand
CTGAAGGGCCCATCATCTAACATTATATTGTCAATCATTTTAGATTTTTCTATCTATATGGTTTTCTTGTAAAAAATATAGTGCTTTATTGTTACCTTCTCCAAACAATATTCATTAATGCCTTTTGCCATTGTCACTAAAGTGATCATCTGCCTCCAAGATCTCCCTGTATTGCTGTTCCGCAGTATTAGGATGGCCTCGGGTGATCCTACTGGGAATATATACTTTTAGCTTAAGATTCCTGATGTTCTTCACTCATCCTTCTTGGGAACACACACCTGCCACAACGAGGCAGCACAGCACAGCAGAGCCCTGTTAGTGCAGTGGTTAAAGTGCAGTATTGCAAGCAAACTCTGCCCCCAGCCTGGAACTCTATCCCGTTGGGGCTCAAAGTTGATTCAGCCTTCCATCTTTCCGAGGTCGGTAAAATGGAGACCCAGATTGTTGGGGGCAATATTCAAATAATGTTTCAACATTGTGAACTACCCAGAGACTGCTCTAAAGTGCTATGGGGCGGTATATAAGCCTAAATGCTATTGCTACTTGGAGGCATAACTACTTAGGTCCCTATAAATGCTGCCACTTGCTTCTCTGCCTTGATGGTGCAAAAAAAATCAGACTTTTTACAGCTACAAAAATTAACTTTTAACTGATGGTTATGGGGCTCAGCAAGCTTCTATCCAGGCTTTGTACTGAGCATTATTTTGGCTAAATTTATACAACATGCTAAACCAGGATTTGATTAAGTATGTTTTGCTGAACAATACATAGTGACCTGGTTTGCTCATTATGCTAAAAAATAAATGTAAACATAGTTTACCCAGGTTACTAATAGGCATACTCTGAAAGATTCAATAGGTTTGCCAGTTCCCAAGATCAAGAATTGAAGGCAGACTTCTCTTTTATTAATTTCAGCATATAAACAGAGCCAATTATACAATGCTAATTGGATCCTGGAAAAGATGAGAACTGGGCTGAATTAGACTATGACTGATTTGATTATCTTTTCTGTGGTTGTATTTATGCATTTAACACATTTTTATACTGTTCTTCATTCTGCTTAGAATCTGAAAATTGTATTCGATCACAACATACTGCCTTCTTTGAACATTACCTTAATTGAATGTTCTCAGAGCTTCTTGGAAGAAACACTGATAGAAAAAACGAGTGTGATTGAAGGAATAACATCAAAGCTTGATGCTTATTTTGTTGATTTTATGAACAAAGCCTTCCATCCTCCAGCAGGATTTCATAATAGAGAACCTTCATAGAAGCATGACAGATAGCAACAGAGTTCAGAGCTTTTTTTGTAATAAATAAATAGGGTAACCAGATCTGGACTGTGAAGAATTATTTCTTTGCTGATGTGTTGATCCAGATTGGTTGATATGGTCACTCTGTACTAAAAGTAAAAAACATGTGGATGGACATTATGGTTCATGAATCATTCAAAATAGTTGCAGCTCTTTTAGTTTTAGAAAAGCTTTGATTTGTTTTTCCTTTTTCCTTTTCCCCTCTTTCTTGCTTAAAGCTTTGAAGCTACCCAACTGGTGGTGGTAGTGATTATTGTTAAACACTGGAACAAAAGGCAAAGATGGAGCAAAAATTTAAACAGCTGCTTAGCTTTATGTCTTTG
This sequence comes from Protobothrops mucrosquamatus, assembly GCF_001527695.2. NCBI lineage: Eukaryota > Metazoa > Chordata > Lepidosauria > Squamata > Viperidae > Protobothrops > Protobothrops mucrosquamatus. The sequence goes on along the minus strand of NW_015386853.1, from coordinate 82,551 downwards.
TGAATAGTCTGTGAGAAAGAACATAAATCAAGCATGTGTTTGTGTGTTTGCAGAATAAGGAACAACAGGAGACCAAGTTAGTTGGCTTTGGTACTTGCAATAAATGTCTCCACTTAGCTGATTCTCCAGTTTGAAAAATAATTTTGGAATCGATACAGCTCCATTTGAAAATCAACCATACTTTTTAAAGTGGCACTGAATTGCAAGGCAAACACTGTCCTTCGCAAGATTAATAGAGGTAGTCTTTGACTTATGACCACAGTTGAGGCCAGAATTTATGTTGCTAAGCAAGGCAGTTCTTAAGTGAATTGTGCCTGGTTTTACAACATTTTTGGCACTGTTAAGTGAATTGCTGCAGTTAAATTAATCACGTGGTCATTAAGCAAATCTGGCTTCCTCATTGACTTTGCTGGTCAGAAGCTGGCTGGAAAGATTGCAAATAATAATAATAATAATAATAATAATAATAATAATAATAATAATAATAATAATAATAATAATGTTGGAAGGGACCTTGGAGGTCATCGTGTCCAACCCCCTGCTCAGGCAGGAACCCTACGCCATTTCAGACAAATGGCTCAGGTCAGAGAAGAATTTTTGACATTGGTAGTATTTATTTATTTAAGTCGGTTTGTAGACTTAAAACTAGTACATTGACCCGTCTACGACGTTTCAAACATTCACACTCCTGGTTAACATTCAGTGGAAAAAGTCACGACGACATTGAAACTTCTCAGCAATTTGTTTACCAACATTTAACTCTTTATCAATATCTAAACCTCAGGGGAAAGAAAATAGTTCAATTGAACAAATAAAGATTGAAATGTCAGCATAAATTTTAACACATAATCATCACGATGAGATAGGTGGTCATAAAATTTGAAATAAATAGTGAAGCATTCACTGTCAATTTTCCTTTTTAATTTTTTTTTTGTCTTATTCTCTATTCAACTGGAAATCTAAAATAAAGTTACACATGTGCTTTGATTGCTGGAAATATGGAAAACTCAAGCAACAACTTCTTTTGTTAAAGAAGAAAAATGTTTATTTGTTTAGACTTAGTTTGTTCTGTGAACTCAACCACTGTCAATTACAAACCACAGTTTATGGCATGAACTCCACTCATAGATTACCAAAATATTTGTGATATCCCTGGATAACAACTCTGAAACCCATTTTTAAACTTAAAAAACCCTGAAATACCACAAACTTACCAGAATTTAGTATTCTCATATGACATGTTGATATTCTTATTTAAGATTCTATAAAGGTTCAAGAATGAGATTGCTGAAATTTCATGAGATTTGATGAACACATGAGATTTTTAGCAAGATGGTTGTTTGTTGATTGTTTCTCTAGTTGTTCCTTTTTTAACTTATAGCAGATCCATACTTTTGGTTGTATGCATGGGGGAATGCTACAATTTCTAGACAACGTATTATAGTTATGAGTCCTAAAAGTAGGGATCCCGTGAGTGTTCCTCTGATTTCTTGATATATTTGTCCATCAACCAAAAATGGTAAGGCAGAGGTTGATGAGATCTATTATTATGAATATTTTCCCCTACTTCTGGTTCTAGGGGAAACCCCATTCCATTCTAACACTGAAGACGTTACTTGGTAGGATAATGAAACATCTGCAGGAAAACAACCACGATCAAAGGACACCAAGGTCTCTATGAATAATAATGATGATGATGATGATGATGATGATGATGTTGGAAGGGACCTTGGAGGTCATCTAGTCCAACCTCCTGCTCAGGCAGGAAACCCTATACCATTTCGGACAAATGGCTGTCCAGTCTCTTCTTAAAAACCTCCAGTGTTGGAGCATTCACCGCTTCTGGAGGGAGGTTGTTCCACCGATTAATTGTTCTAACTGTCAGGAAATTTCTCCTTAGTTCTAGGTTGCTTCTCTCCTTGATTAGTTTCCATCCATTGCTTCTCGTCCTGCCTTCAGGTGTCTTGGAAAATAGCTTGACTCCCTCTTCTTTGTGGCAGCCCCTGAGATATTGGAACACTGCTATCATGTCTCCCCTCGTCCTTCTCTTCATTAAACTAGACATACCCAATTCTTGTGAAGAAAACTTTGGCCTCTCTGATTTTTGGGAACACAATAACAACTGATTATATAAGGGTTTGTTTTTTTTTAGAAAAAGAAGCTAGCTTCGCCTAGTTTGGGTGCAAGAAAATTGCCCATTCCTGCTCTAAATTTCCTTCTTTCCCATCTCCCCCCGCCTCCCCCCAGAACAGCTACTCATCACATCTAATTCTGCCTTTAAATAAATAAATAAGAATAATTTCATTCTTATTCTAATTTCGAAGGGACCCCTTTAAGGAGAAGTCTTTGATGTGATCATTTTTTAAAACCTCTGTAACTAGTAATTTACATGCCACACAGTAGAAACCAATTGCACCTTGAGAGAGATGGATTATAGAGACAGAACAGTAATTATACCTTTCCTGTTTTAACTGCTCATGACTATGGCTTACTGATAAATCCAAAGGGGCGGGGTGGGAAGCAGAACTGAAAGCTTCAAAGGTATTTGTGAATACATTTACCTCCTGCCCCTTTAGCCTGGCTGTCTTCTGGATTCTTTTGAATAAACTGAACGTAAAAGAAGAGGAATGGGGTCCACCGAACTAGGTAAATAAAACACAGCTGTGTTTTGCAAACACACCTTTTCATCCTCTTGAAGCACAGTTAATGTTTTATAGTTTGCCTTATGATATGGCTCAGTCCGTGGCTGAGATGAATGAGTTGCCCCCTAAGCTGGAATCAGCTTTTTTTTTTATCTCTGCAGATTAGAATCATTCCTCTCAAGGCATATAAACTGGTTGTTGTTTTTTTTAATGAAGGCCTATATTCCATTTGATGTTACTGTACTGAGATTTTTTTCATCGAATTATGGGAAATGAATTCATGGGAGAGAGGCAAGATTACTTCCTGCACATCAAAAGCAGAGCATTTGATGTATACAGTAGTTTGTAGACAGAGTAGCTGAATCTATGGTCATTCTTTATACCTGAACTACACAATTCATATTTATAATAATAATAAAGTTGGAAGGGATCTTGGAGGTCAGCAAGTCCAACCCCCTGCTTAGACAAATGGCTGTCCAGTTTCTTCTTAAAAACCTCCAGTGTTGGAGCATTCACCGCTTCTGGAGGGAGGTTGTTCCACTGGTTAATTGTTCTAACTGTCAGGAAGTTTCTCCTTAGTTCTAGGTTGCTTCTCTCTTTGGTTAGTTTCCATCCGTTGCTTCTTGTCCTGCCTTCAGGTGCTTTGGAAAATAGCCTGACTCCCTCTTCTTTGTGGCAGCCCCTGAGATATTGGAACACTGCTATCATGTCCCCCCTCGTCCTTCTCTTCGTTAAACTAGACATACCCAATTCTTGCAATATCTTGCTTTCTCTTGTTCAAAGACTTAGCAGCCAATAATATTCTAAACAGTTGCAGGATCCTATCTGGGTTGGTCAATAGGACCAGAGGTTTAGTTTTCCCAGCTTTCAGACTCATGCTAGAGCCCATCCTCAGGGAACTTCTCTCTCACCCAGAATCATTCCAAATAGTCTTCACAAGAACAGTAGTTACATTAAAATTCAGTCAATCAGTTTGGAGACAGGCAGATTCTGGGCAGCTAACAACAATTTATTAAGTATGTACACTGTTCAATTCTCAATGACTCTGAGCTCACAACAATCAAAGAAATTAAAATACAGGTAGTTCTCAACTTATGACCACAATTGAGCCTAAAATTTCTGTTGCTGAGACAGTTGTTAAGCGAGTTTTGTCCCATTTAGATCTTTCATGTCACAGATGTTAAGTAAATCACTGCCATTGTTCAGTTAGTAACCTGGTTGTTAAGTGAATCTGGCTTCTCCATTGACTTTGATTGTCAGAAGGTTGCAAAAGGTGATCACATGACCCCAGGACACTGACACTGATCATGGGGATGCTGCAATGGTCATAAGTGTGAAAAACAGTCACAAATCATTTTTTTAGTCCGTTGTAACTCTGAACTGTACTAAACGAATAGTTATAAGTTGAAGGACTATCTGTAAAGTAAATAAAACTTAAAAGAAGATAAAGTTGAACAATCGCATGTGTAATAAAGCAAAGAATCTCACTGTTCCTTGCTAAAGAGCCTAGGTGAAGAGCCAGGTCTTCGCAGCTACACAACAGTAGAGTGGGGGGCCATCTGAATCTTGGGGAACCTAAGAGTACCTAGAAGGTAATTGCTGTATCAGAGAAGGAACACTTTCAATGGTCCCCATAGATGACCTTGTTTAACTAAATGAACTTAGAGTGAGCCAACCCTGCAAGATCGAAAGAGGCACTCCCTCAAGTCACCAGGCCCAATGCCATGTAGGACTAACAAGCAGCAATTTTAAAAAGAGACAGATCATAGGCATCCAGAAGACAGAATCTAAATACCAATACTTGGGGAAAATGGTAAGTGTCAGAGAAAAGGAATGACATTTTCCAGGGACAACTCTTACTATTGGTTAAGATGCTATTCATATCCTCTAAATAAAGATGAAGAATCTCTGGCTTCCCACAATGAGTGAGTAACATTTATTGTCCTACAAAATACTATAATTTTCAGTAGTACATCCTTTCAGTGTGAAAGGGGGGGCATCACTCTGAAGGGGCATGTCCAATCCTGTTTAATGAGGAACATTTAAATTCAAGCCATACCTTAGTTCAAAGGTGATGCCTTCAGCCAAGATGCCAGACCCTTTAAAGAGCTCTGGAAGATACAATGTGAATGGGCAAAGATCTTCTGCTGTTTTGCTCCAAATTAACTGTTGACTGTTCAAAATCCCATTCCCTCATATTTTGCAAGATGCTGTCATTTTCTTTGACCTTGTCAGTGAAATAATTACATATCTCCATTGTCTGGAAATATTTTATTAGAGTTTATGAGCTGAACTTAAATGAAAGGGAACAGATTCTGCAAACTCCATTTGGTTATTACCTGTGAATCAAAAAAAGATCAAGATATGTCAAAGACTAAGGATTTAAGATTTGACATATACAATATAACATTTCAGGTGAGTCATTTGAACATATTTTACTTCAAATATTTAAAGTTTTGACGTAGGCAGGAAGGAAGAAAAAGAGACTGAGAATATTAGTTCCCATCTCTTTTCACCATTACCCATCATGGCAGATGCTGGGGAAAATTGTCATCTTCTACACCACTCTGGGCTTTCTGAAGATTTTAAAAACACACTGTCATTCTCTCTCTCACACATAATATATATAAGTACGTAAAATGTGAATAACATTATCGAAACTTTTATGAAAGAGACTCAAACCGCATACATGGTCCCTTCATTTGCAATTATTTTTTGTCAGCACCAAAGCTCTGCATAGCAAATATTACACAGAAATCTTAATATCTGCAACAGCTTTAAAAGCAGATCCTAAGCGAGAAGCAACACTGTAAGCATCACAAGCCTATGAAATCTATGCACCATTATTGTCAAACTAGTTCTATTGATTAAATAAAGGGAGATTAAATAAAAACACATTGCCCAAGATTCTTTTTGAAATAGAAGATCTGTTGATAAACTGATCTTTTGAAGTAATGGCTTTTCTCTCACCTGCTGATTGATGGTTGAAGGCTGCTCCAACAAGAATAACAGGTTACAATCGCAATAAATTTAAGAAAGATCCTAATTCCCTCTTTCCTCTTGAATTATCAGGGGTGCTTAACTTTGATATGACACCCAAATGTTGATCTGCTCACCTGAGAATCCAAGTGCCATATCCTGAGGCTTGTTGAAAAGGTATTATCCTGGTATTACACCTCATTACAAAGATTTATTGGGATGTGCACTTCATATGCACTTCATTGGGTTGCTTAAATAATTGTAATATGTTGAATGAAGCAATGTAAAAATTGAGCTTGCTGTTCCAGAAAACAGGAATTGTTGTTTTCAAGAAATGTCTCAGAAATATCTCCAAATGATGGTACAGCAATACAGGCAGTATTACAATAAAATGCAATTGTATAATTATACTGTTTAGATGCAGTGAAAAACAGCATTTCCAGTGGATGGAATTCAAACACATCTAAAGGATGTTGTGGCTTCATTAATTTGATAAATTTATATGCCACTCACTCCACAACTCTGGACAGATTTCATTTATCCCCCTCCAGAACAACAGAGTGTCAATTCAGACAGCAAAACATATTTAAAATGTAGAAGAATTTCAAATAGACTACTATGATACAACAGAAGGAATCTGCAATTTAAACAAACAAGTATAAAAAATCCAACAGAATTTGAGAAAGTGCAAAGCAAATCTTTGGATTCCAGCTTTGGCTAGACCATGTATGTATATAAAAATTGTGAAACAGAATAAGTAATATCTTATTTGTTACACAAAACCAATAATGTATCTTAAGCACTCTTGCAATTCATGTGTAAAAGCTGCATATGAAGAAATGCATGATTCTAGAAGATATTCATCTTCTAGACGAGCAGGAAGAAATTATATGTTTGATATTTATATGTGTAACCAATACTTTATAGCATAAGCAGAAAGCAAAAGAGAATAGACAAACCTTTTTTGTAACAGCTGTAATGCGAATGTTTGGACATCCTTGGAATTAAGTACTGAGGAGATGGGTAGAAAGAAAGAATCGATAGGCCTTTAAAACACAAAAATGGGATTGGTGGCATATTTAAAGCTAGTAGAGAGCAAGGCAGCTTTTACATGGTCTTTTTGAGATGCCTTTTCTGCATGTTTTGAGTTCCTTTTCTGCAAGCAGGAAGTCAGGACAGTTTGAATATATTGTTGATCCATTTAGATGTTTTGCTCTGTCTTGCAGCCTTGAGACTCAATTATTAAGGATACCAGTGTTAGGAAGAAGCAAATGCGTTGAGTAATAAGATATTAAAAATATCCAGCTGGTAAATTACAGTAAATGCCAGTAAATTACAGTAAATGAATCACACATAAAAAATAGCCAAAGCATCAATTGCACTATTGTGACCACCGTCTCAACTTTTTTTTACCATACCCTGCACCCACTTCTGCCAGTATATATTGACTCCAAAGAGCCAAATCATCAACTTTTTAAAGCTCTTAGTGACAAAACAACATAATTTGAAACATTAGGAAACAGTGAATGGACGTCAACTCATTTTTTTGGTTTATACTCAACACTGTTCCTTCAAATATTCTGCATCTGGCAGAGCTGCCTTACTTATAGCAGTTATAACCTGCTTGTCATGGTTCCGACAGATGAAACTCTTCAAAGAACTTTGAGGCATTGTTTACCTTAAAGAATCTTTATTTGAGAAGCATAGCATCGGCACTAACACAGTCGAAGCCAAAAATTGAATTCCCCTTCCCTGAGCACATAGTATCAAAGCACAATTCCCTTCTCCAATTAACAGTCATAAATCACATTCTTCAATTAATTTGAAATGCAGGCCTTCCCTCCAGTTCTCCAACCCACCAATTCTTATCATCTCTAATTTCATTGACCTCAGTTCACATACTAGGTCCAGTATTGTTGTGTTTAGCTAAACTCTCATGCACATTCCTCCCCCCAGCATCATCTAACTCTAACTCTAACTCTAAAAGTAAAACATAAGAAGAAAATGGTTGCATCTCCAACTGTTGTCAAAGCAAAACATCCGATATTAGCAGCATTGACACTGCTTTTCAGTAAAGGCATCAAAGATCAGGCTGTAATGAAGCCACCAATCAAACTGTCCTGGAAGTCTTTACAGTTAAAAGGTACAATTAAAATAGAATGCTAATACTGTGAATAAATGATACAAAATTGTCTATGAGAGAAGAATATCTCTGTCTCTTTGGAGGTAGACGCAATGGTCACTTTTAGGAATACAAATGGTATCTCCTCTCAAATTGAAGCAATTATCCATAAATACACATCCTCCCCAATCTAGGAATTGAACCATAGTTCATTAAGTACTAGCTATGTTTGCAAGCCCCAGACAATTGTAATTTATTTTTTAAAAATGTCTTAATAAAGAAAAACTAAGCTTGATACCTGAAACCGACCACAGCATCTTCTTCAGCAATGATCAACCTGCACACCTTGTCCAAAAGGTTTGAGGACAAAATGAGAGTGACTGTAGGCTCATGCATTGGAAATGGATTCTGAAAAATTTTCAAATTGTGCCTATATGGACAAAGCTCCTTCAGGAAAATAATCAGGGGAGTTATTTTTCCCAGGAAGAGTCTGACTCAAATCCATTAATTTAGTGTGCGTATAGATGTGCCTATGAATCAGGCTCCTGGAAAAGCCCCAATAGTAGTATTCTTGGCATCATTTTGGGGAAGTGGTTTCCTATTACCTTCTTCCTATGGTTAAGAGAGACAGCGACTGGCTCAAGGTCACCCAGCTGGCTTCATGCCACACAATCTCCTGGTTTCTAGCCTTTATACCAAAATGGTTGTTATGTTTGTAATTACTCTCCTCGTAATTTCCAATTGACATGGTTAAGGTCCCACTTCTGTAGAATTGATTACAATCCTAATACATTGTGCTGCTCTGTCCCCAATCCAGAAAGGCTGGGTCACAGAGTCTTTTGGATTCAGAAGCGATGACAACATCAATCTGAATACTTAAGCCTTGATTCCAAGGCAGGATAAGAAAATAACACAATCACATAGTATGCATCAGCATGAAGGGAAAAATTCTCTTTGCCAATCTACTGGTAAAAGTACCAGTATTACAAATATTTGGAGAAAAGCACACGGGTGGGGAGGGGGGGAGGCATCATAGACCTATTACAATGTCATAATAGGACCAAGTAGAGAGGATGCTCTTCAACTAAATGATGTCACTTAGTGAGATCTTGGTAGGACACTTTATTACATTGCCTGCTGTGTGGGGTGGGATCATACTCTATTAGGACTTCTAAAATGCTTTGAAAATCTGGATGTTCTCTCAGAACTGGAGGTAAGTGGTTGTTTCTCTGATGGATTGTGCTTGGGTTTGTTGTTTTTTTTTGAGATGGGTGTGACATTTACTTTATTTTATTGTTCTTTACTCATTAAGTGTAAATTGCCCACTATTTGGAATTGGGTGACCTCTAAGTTTACTTAAAACATTTTTAATTAAAAAAAAACACGCTAGAGTTTCGATGTATGGATGTATGAGTACAGCATTTCATTTATAAAGTAAACAAGAAAAGTTGGACTGTAATTCTTCACTTGCCTCTATGTATCTGGAATCTCTGGATAAATAAAAAGTAACCATTAAGCAAGAGGGGAAGACAATGTCATCTATAAAATCTACAGTATGTCCATCATTTCCACCGAATGCTCATGATGGCATTCATGATCTTCATCTCCTGGCTTCAGGTGGAACAGTGTTTGTCAACCTCAGCTATTTTAAGATTGTGGATTTCAACTCCCAAAATTCCCACGCTGGTTGAGGAATTCTTGGAGTCGGTCTACACATCTGAAAGTAGCTGAGGTCGAGAAGCACTGAGAGTATTTAAAGTATCTGTTCCATTTAAAATATTGCGCAGACGTAATTCCAAGCTTCACTTCACAACCTATGACAGGACAGAACTGTCAGAATAAAACTGGAGTGAAATCTTTACCATTTATCCTGTCAGTTGCCTCTTCGTTCTTACCCATGCTATTGCTGAACATATTCTCTCATCTCATTCTTTACTACTGCTGTGAAACACAGTAGGACCTCTGGAAATCCTTTTGCAAGCGTTTCATCTTGCAAAACATAATCAAAAGTGTGTTGTAAAGCCAAGGACAGTTGCGCCAGCACTGCTGCTAAAACCAAGGAGGATTAACTTGAACCCTATTAACACAGGCCTGCATTGTGCTCCTTTGTTACGTGAGTATACCAGGCCCATTCTTTCAACAACAGCACACATTGGAGCCAATAAGGGTTTTGTTTTTGTCTTTAAAAAAAAATGAATTGGAATGTGCTTCAGGTTGTAATGTAATCCTCACTCCACAGTGAAGCTCAGAAAAGGAGGAAGATAAAGTAATTTAATCTACTGGAGTGAGTGCTTAAAGGGAAATTAAGGGTTTTAACTTTGCCATATAATGCCCCCAACACAGGAAAAATTGTAATTATGCCACAAATAATGAGTATTTTTATTTTATTTATATCCTACCTTCATTACTTTATAAGTAAGTCAAGGCAGTGAACATACCTAATACTCTTTCCTCCTATTTTCCCTACAACTACTACCCTGTGGGATGACTTGGGCTGAGAGAGAGTGATTGGCTCAAAGCCATCCAGATGGCTTTCATGCCTCAGGCAGGATTAGAACTCAGTGTCTACTTGTTTCTAGCCTTTGCCTTAACCACTACATCAAACTGGCTCTCTAGATAATGTAGCAACTTCACATTTTTCAGGATAAAAAAATATGCTTAAGTAATATAAGACAACTTCAGCATAGCTTTCATATTCAAGTCCATTCATATACTTTAATATAATCTTATGTTTTTCTAAAAGATAAAATGTATTTTCTCTATATAGAGAAAACTGTAATTTATAGGATTGTGCAATACTTTGGATTCAATCTTCAAACGGAGCTTTAAGCACATGAGAACATTTTCCTCCAACCCTTTAAAGCAGCTGCATCTGTTTCAGGGATTGTAGGACTGCCATCTGTTGATGAATATTCCCAGCTGCTTCAGGGAATTGCAGAGATGTGCCATGTTCATGTTCCCACCTGTAGTCAAGCATCTTTTGGAGGGGAATGCAGGTCATCATGGGACTACATGCCCAAAAGATTTTTACACACACACTCTCCTATACAGGAAAATGTGACCTGGCTCTGAAATGAACAAGTCAACACTCAACTGTCTCCAACAGTTGGTGCTGCAGGTTTACTACTGATACTTAAATCAGTAGTAAACCTGCACCAACTGTTGGAGACAACCCAATCGGCAAGACGAGATTTCAGTGCAAAACCATGTCAGCAGATGTTGATCTCCTCTGAGCTTCCTCTCTCTCTCTCTCTGCTTTTCGTGTCAGCAGATCGGGTGGGGGCGGCAGCTGTTCTTCATTGGAGGCAACTTGTTGATGATTCCCAGTGTTAACCAGTGGCAGCCATGCTTCTCCTTCCTCTGCTTGAGCAGGCGGCTCTCCATCCAGTCAATCACAGCCCACCCCCATGCCTCTTTCTCTGAGCCAGTAATCGATGGGGTCATCTCAGTCAATACCTCTTGTAGTAGCTGACTTATTTAGTTTAATAACACTTCTTGTTCCAATCCTCGTATTTATTTTTAAAGCACCAGTAGAACTTGCACTTGCTGCACACATATACTCTATGAATTTTCAAGCAATAGCAAAAGTCAGACTTCTAAGCATTTATTTTTTACTTTTTTCTTAAGGGTACTTACCAGTGTAAAGCCCTCTATTTTTTCTTGTTCCCTTCTCAGTCTCTCAAATTAGCTGAATGCCACTCTTCAGGATGATAGAAAAATGCTTGGGACTCCCTTTCACTCCCGGCCCCTTGCTGAATTCCTTTAACACTCAGCAACTATTTAGGTCAGTGTTTCTCAACCTTGACAATTTTAAGGCATGTGGACTTCAACTCCCAGAATTCCACAGCCAGCAATGCTGGCTGTGGAATTCTGGGAGTTGAAGTCCACATGCCTTAAAATTGTCAAGGTTGAGAAACACTGATTTAGGTAATGTCCTTTCTGTGGCTGTTCTCTGGTTATTCCAACCCTTTTCTATCCTGTTCAACTCAATTGCCAAATCATTGAGGCACTCAGGTCAGAATTAGTTCTCACCTTATGTTCACAAGCAGCTTCCATGCTAAAAATTATGCTATTGCTCATGATCACAAATTTATGCCTTGACTAGAAGTAAGGCTCTTAATTAAGAAACAGGAGTTGCTCAGATATTCATCCAAAGTAAATATTCATCCATGTTTCATTTATAGCCATAATAATGTTAATCTAAGCTGCAGCAGAAAGCAGCACAGCATCTGATAGGTCACTGTTTTAAAATAATAACTTGAGGCATCCCATATTCATGTACAAAAAGACGAGTATTCTAAGACGTACATATATTATTTGAATGACTATTTATTAACAAATAGAAAAATATATAAACATGTACACATGGCTGCAAGTCACACTGTCTTTTGTATTTCTACATATAAACCATTAAAAATCTATTTTGTTTGAAAGAAGTCTATGTCAGTATATGTTTTTGTTCCCCCCCTTTGTACCCATTTCTCAGCCCTGCTATTCTTCCCTTTCATGGTGGCAGAGAGCACTGCTGAGAGTGTGCACCAAAAGTATACACTGGATCCCAAATGGATCACCCAAAGCATGAAGATAACCCTAGTTGCCCAGCTAAAGTAAGAAGGCACCTATATTGGGTAGCAAGGATTTATTTATTTTATTAAATTTAATTTTATACACCTTTAGAAATAACGGAAAAGGAATAATTTCATACTGGGCCATGTTAAGCTATTCCTGTATTTGACTAAGAAAATCACCTGGATAGACCAGGTAAAGTGATTAAAAAAATAATGCCAAATTATGGGCTTCTCACGTCAGATGTACTGAAAAAGCTACTGGGAGACTTTTTTTTTTTAGTATTGATGCTGTATATGACTTGGTTAGATTAAAACATGAAGGACGTCCAGTTTTAACGTAGGAAAAGAAAAATTGAAGCCCCAAAGACAGAGTTGCAATGGGCATGCAGAATGTAAGAAGCATAAATGTGGGAAAGCTCAATACAGTGAAAGATGAAATTAATCAAGTACACATTGGCATCTTAGGCATTAGTGAACTAAAATGGGCTAAAATTGGATACTTTCAGTCAAAAGATCATCCTGTTGATCACCTGCGACATGAAAAACAAGGAACAATGTTGCTTACATAATAGGGAAGAATATAGCTAAGACAGTAATGAAGACAGAATCAACACAAATTAGAAACCTACATGAAAGGCAAAAGTCCAGATGCTGAAGCTGGTTTTAAAAAAGGCTGAGGAGCAGGAGACATTATTATTGATAATTGATAAAACCGAAGAATATCAAAAATAAGTTAGAAAGTATTTCATGGACACCACCAATGTTTTCAGTTGCATTGACCATCTCATAGTGTGGAATGTCCTCGGGAAAATTCAAGAACATCTCATTGCCCTTACGTGAAACCTATACTTAGAACAGGAAGCCAAATCTGCAAGGAACATGGCAAAACAGACTGGCTTCAGGTTGGCAAAGGAGTGAGACAAAGTGTATATTTTCTCATTTATTTAACTTACATTTATTTATTCTTTAAACCTATATGCTACCCATCTTGCTAAGAGGCAACTCAAGGCTGGATAAAGGAGGCTGGATTGGAACAGGGTGAGCATGGTTTTAAAATTTGGAGGAAGAAACAGCAGTAACCTTTTCTATACTACTCTAATAGCTGAAAATGATCTGCAAGCTCTCATAATCAAAGTCGAGCCCAGTGAAAAAATGGAAAGATTAAATATAAGGAAGACCAAACTAATAACTAGTACAGCAACCTGCCTTAGAACTGACAATGAAGATACTGAAATGGAGAATAGTTTTCACATTTTTGGATCCCTTATCAGCTATAAAGTAATAAAACAATATGCCAGACTTGCACATGAAAGGGCAGCAATGAAAACCTTAGAAAAAATATATATAGATGCTGTGACCTACAACGATCAGAATCATGCAGGCTAAAGTTGGACTTTGAATAAACACAAAAGAAAGAGTACTGAAGTTTTTGAATGTTGGAGAAGACTCAGGAGAAAACATCAGTAGCCAAAAAATAACGAACTGATCACACAAGTCAGCCAAAATTCTCGTTTAAAACACAAATGGCCAGGCTCAAATTATCATATTTTGGAAACATTATACAAAGACCTAGCTCCCCTGATAAGTCCATAATGTTGGGAAAGATTGAAGGAAAGAGAAGAATAGGGTGTAATGGCTGTACCACTGAAAGTTTTGAAGGGACGTAGTAGGGACAGATAATACCGGTGAGGGTCTATCTATGTGATCATCAAGTTGACACTAACTTGATGGCTGATAATTAATCATTCAATCTTTTTGCATATATCACTGTTTGACATAGGCAACATAATCAATATGAATTTAGTTGAATCAAACATTTTATGAACAGTATATTATACATAATTTATACTTCATTTTTAATATGTGGGCTGGTGAGTAATCTAATTATATAAAGTGTAAATTACACATACAAAATTACCATTGTCCATAGATAGCATAGATAATGGATAAAGATGACAAAATTAATTTAGGAAAGAGCTTTCATAGGTGAAATTTCTATACATATTTTATCAAAAGTTTTACAGAATACTGAAATGCATGTCAGCTTATTTACAAAGTTTACATAAATATACGGTTCCTCATGCAAAAATGATATAAACATGAATTTTGCAATAATAATGTTAACATAGTATCCTGATCTTTGCATACCTATCTGCCGTACATATCTGACCTTGTATCCTACTTTCTTGTGAATCTTACATTTCAAATAAGTATATATAAGATTGTATTCCCTCAATTATGTATTAGTGGGTTTAAAAGTGTAGCCTTTAAGACTGAAATTTTATCCATTTCTACTGAGAAAATAGATTCCATTGAATTCGATTTTTATCCACAAGAGGGAATAGGATTGCAAAGTGGCAGAACTATTCTAATGCTCTCTTGACTACAATTTTAAAGAGCAGAAATAATTACTAATATATACATCTCTACCTACTTTTTCAAGCAATGGGATTTTCTTTTTGAGTAGTCCCACTGCTGATCTATATTTTTCTTGTCTAGTTTGGAGACATGGAAAAGGTTGGAAATGATAGATAGTTTCAGGTCCTGGATGCCTTCTACTCTAGCTCTGTTCATTTCTTTTTTCAAAAAAAGAAATTTAAGGAATCCTAGGATCCTGAGACACTGACCAAAGGGCCAAATGCTTTTATAATTTCAGGCTTTATTTTAAACTTCTTTTTTAAAAAAATGTATAAAAAAGCACTTTAAATTTCACTGACATAATAAATGCCCGGTATAATTAACAAAACATTCTTACTGAAATAAATGACATCTAATGTGTTTTTCTGAATTATGAAATTCTGTCAAACACCAGCATATAACAGCAGTTATTTATAGGAGAAATATTTCATTGAAAATTGGAGTTATTTTACCTCCAGAGTAGGCAGCAATGAACCCACCAGGATTTAGTTCAAGATAAACATCAGAGAGCTGCCCTATAAAGAGTCGTGCAAAAGGCTCTTGAGCACTGCTTTCCAATTTCTACAATGTGTTTTTCCACATAAACACTTAGACAATACTGAACTGTGACAGCAGATGATGTTTCCAAGTTCACAATAAATAAGTATAGACAAATCAGAAATGTTCATTTTTCTTAAAAAAAAAAAAAGATTCTTTGCAGTGCTAGGATTCTTGGCACATTTACAGGGATTCAACACAGCTTGTTGCAAATCCTATCAAATGCTTCCTTTTGCCAATATAATAAAGGACAAATTCCTGTCACACATCTGCTGTTAGATCATATACTCAGAAGACTATTCTACCGCTTTTCATTACATAATCTCCTTAGCTGTGTGTTCAATCCATCAAACTATGTCTGAATGAGGAACAACACGCAGTTAGCTGCCTCTGGTCTTTGACCACATTGCTCCTTGAAATCTTCTCAGACAGCTGCTTTATTGTAAATCCAACTGCCAAAGAGCTTTCAAATGCTGTCAATTTATTTCAGCTGTTTTTGAAGCAGTACCACTGAGATCCAGGCAGCATTCCATTCATAAACATTAGAGAAAAGGCACTCAGTTTAAGGGCTGCCAGAAAGGCTCATGCAGATTCCTAAAAGAAAACAAAAAAAGTGTTACACAGAATGCATCAATCCTCTCTTATTTTTGTCCTCCATTTTATTGGTCATAACCTACAGACTTTTGTATCCCACTTAACTTTTCATTGTGACAGAAAAAAATAACTTTTCTTTTTCTCTTG